>NC_083236.1:18461843-18488340 GCF_032191835.1 Heteronotia binoei | reverse complement strand
GGCTTTTCTGCACAGGTCATGGGGTTACCCTGCACAAAATGGTTTTATGAACTTGCTTGGATAAATAATTAGGGACTGTGGTCTATACTGCTGTGTCTAGTTTACTGTAAGCAGGATCCCATTTATGTGATTTCTGTACTGCTTGATGTGTCATGTGAATATGTATGCTATGCTTGAGTTCTTTCAGGTGGTTCCAGATTTTGAAGTTCTAATGCACTGGTTATTGAATATCCCGTTCTTTGTGTGATCGTGGTGGCTCGCTAAGTGTAATCTGCCTTGAATCCTGTGAGCAGGGCCGGTGCGTGGGAGTAGGCGAAGTAGGCAGTCGTCTAGGGTGCCACTTGGCCTAGGGGTCACCACTGGGTGCCCCCTCCCCGATGCATGACTCTGGCTCCTGACTACTGTCACCTTGTCCTCTCCCATCACCCAGCTGCCCTCAACAAAGCCAAGCCACCCCCCTCTCCCCGATGTGCGACTTGGCCTCCCACCTCATCCTATCCCGCCACCCTCTTTTCTGGTGTGGCCAGCAAGCACTTCTTCTCACAATTTTTTTTATAACATATCACATTTTTTTTAAAAAAAATTAAAAATCAGTAAATTAAAAATGTGAAAAGTTTCAAGTTTGGCGCTCTTCATTTCCCCTATATTTTTTAATAATGGGAGGGGGGTGCTAGTGGGTGATTCGCCTAGGGCTCCAGAAAGCCTAGCACCGGTCTTGCCTGGGAGAAAGGAAGGCTATTAATAACATAAATAAATAAATAATTCTCTAGCCATTCCTAATTCACATGTCATCATGTTCTACTCAGTATTCTCTATTCAGCAGGGCTTTTTTGAACAGGAGGTGTGTGGCTTAATATGCAAATGAGTTCCTGCTGGGCTTTTTCTTTTAAAAACCCCTGTGTGAAACAATGGTGATGTCAGGAGGTGTGATCTAATATGCAAATAAGTTCCTGCTGGGCTTTCTCCTACAAAAAAAAGGCCCTGCTATTCAGTAATCAGCTTCTGATTGTATTCACTTCTTGCAAAGGGATCTTTAATTCTAAGCTCACACAGAAAGAGATGGAGAAATGAAGAGCCCCGTTCTCTGCATGCCTTCTTTCCTTTTACATTTAGTTATGAGCTACTGCATAAATTATTGTGCTCTGGTTAGGTAGTGAACAAATATGCTATCACAAATTCTCAAAAAAAGATTCTTCTGCAAACTTTGATTGTGAATATTAGAACACGGGAAGAGCCCTGCTGGATCAGACAAGTGGTCCATCTAGTCCAGCCTCCTGTGTCACACAGTGGCTAGCCAAGGCCTTCCTGGATGGCATTGGTATTCAGAGGCACTGCTTCTGAATGTGAGGTTCCCCCCAAGTCACCATGGCCGGTAGACTTAGTATCTTGGCTGCTCACCTCTGCACTTTCCCAAGCTTGAAATTTAAATTGGTTTGTCATAGTAGCTTAAACAAGAGTTGTGAATTTAAAGTCCCTGGTTCAAATTTCATTTCCACCATGGTAGCTTTAGAAAAGACGCAATGACCACATATGAAGCTGCCTTATACTGAATCAAACTCTTGGTCTGTATTGTCTACTCAGATTGGCAGTGGCTCTCCAGGGCCTCAGGCAGAAGTCTTTGCTTTTTCTTTTTTTGGCTGGGTCCTTTTTAATCAGAGATGCCAGGGATTGAACCTGGGATGTTTTCCATGCCATGCTCCACCACTGAGTCACAGCCCCCTCCCAAGTGTTCTGACTGCTGTATGTGAATACTAGTTCTAACTGATCTTGTGGAGTTGTAAACATTACAGCAAGATGATGTATGTCAGACAGTGGTCAGCCTGGATTTATGGGCTCTTAGCCAAACTTCTCTTCTAAATATATGGGTGAGAAATGTTATTTGGGGTAGAATTATTAAGCATATAGAAGAAGAAGCCTTGCTGAGGGAGAATCACCATGGCTTGTGAAAAGGAAGGTTCTTGCCTCATCAACCTTTTGGAGCAGACTCAGAGCTTCACAAGCAAATGGATACAACTGATCTGGTCGACATTATGCCTTTGGACTTCCAAAAGGCTTTCGTTCTCCAAAGGCTCTTGAGTAAACTTAGCAGTCGTGGGATAGGAGGATGGGTCCACTCTAATGTAGAGCAATAATTAGTTGAACAACAGGAAGCAGTCAGTAAAAATAAACACAACATGGAAGGAAATATGCACAAGATCGCTTAGGGACCAGTTTCCAAGTGAATGAAGAGCTCCAAAAGAATCTCTCCAAACAGGCTAAATCGGCAGCAAAATGAGATTCAGTATTAAGCAGCATAAATGAATGCACCCTGGTGCAAATAAAATAAAATTCTAACTACATATACACATATTGAATCTGAACTGGGGATGACTAACCATGATGAAAGGGATCATATGATCCCAATGGGTAAATAGCTCTGTGAAAATGTCAGTACAGTGAAAGGGTAGATTCTGTGCTAGGGATTATTAGGGAAAGGATTTGAGAACAGAACAGCCAATTTGATAATGTTTTTTGTATCAATCTGTTGTGCTGCTGTGTTTGGAACGCAGCGTACAGTTCTGGAAGCCAAATCTCAGCAAGAATACCAGAGAGCTAGGAAGCTGTACAGAAGGCCAATCAAAAAAAGGTCGCAGCTCTTTCCCTCTATGGAAAGGTTAAAAAGACTGGGGCTTTTTTCATTTAGCAGCTTAAGAATTTCTAAGGAAATCTACATACATGAAGAAAGTGAATTTAGGGAGAAAAGCTGAGAATGCCAGTTGTCAGACGGTGTTCAGACTCAACCAAAATATGAAGACGAAGAGAAGAAGATATTGGATTTAGAAGAAGATATTGGATTTATATCCCGCCCTCCACTCCGAAGAGTCTCAGAGCGGCTCACAATCTCCTTTACCTTCCTCCCCCACAACAGATACCCTGTGAGGTGGGTGGGGCTGGAGAGGGCTCTCACAGCAGCTGCCCTTTCAAGGACACCCTCTGCCAGAGCTATGGCTGACCCAAGGCCATTCCAGCAGGTGCAAGTGGAGGAGTGGGGAATCAAACCCGGTTCTCCCAGATAAGAGTCCGCACACTTAACCACTACACCAAACTGGCTCTCCAGAGGAACAGTTTGCTCTTAATAGCTAGATCTGGGGTCACCAACCTTTTTGAGACTTTGGGCACCTTTGGAGGAATTCTGACACACAATGGGCAAAGCCACAAAATGGCTGCCATGAAATAGCTGCCTCAGAAGGCGAGGCCAACTACAAAATGGCTGTTGCAGCTTATTTCAGTCACACAGAGCTGTGGTGGCAACCGCTGCCAAATCAATATTTAAAAAATCTGTACAGCCAGTAGGAAGTCTTGCTGGGCAAAAGGCCCACTTGGTCCTGTCTACTTTCTAAAAACATTTGACAGGCACCATGTCTGCAGGTGAGATGGTGCCCAGGGGTGCCATGCTGGGGACTCCTGAGCTAGATAAATAACAAGAAGATGAAAGCAGTAAGAATAGGAAGGGTTTTGAAGGCCATTTGTTGACACAACTGTACCTGAATGTTTATTAAGGGAGACTGTAGTAATGGATGGGGTTGTGAATGTGACAGGGAATGGAATAATTTGTCTCAGTCTCAGCTGGAGCAGAAAAGGTCCCCTAGTTATCCAAGATAAGCTAATCTTGTACTCACCCAACAGATCCATTTGTAATATTCGTATTTCATTTCATGTTTTGCTATAGTTCCAGAGTACCAGAATCTGGAGCAGTTCCAGCCCAAGTTTTACTGATGGCTTTGGGTGTGGTGGCTAGGCAAGCTGACACAGAGGACTGTGGTGGGTCTTGCTTTTTTTGGCTGCTTTTGTTCCAAGTAAAGTCATACTTTGTTCACTCAAGAAGACTGTCAGATATTCCTGAGTGATTGAGGCAACTATTTATTTTAATTCCAATTCAATCCCAGCATCCCCACAAAAAGTATAAGGTAGCTTGCGTGTCATTGTCTTCTCCAGTTTCATTATCACAACAACCCTGTGAGGTTGGTCAGAAACCAACAGTGGTTTGTAAAGCCTCTTAAAATGGTCACAGGAAATCCCTTCCTAATGGCCACGCCTGCCCTTTCCATTGCTCTCTTTTGTAATTTGGGAACCCAAGATCTGACCCTGGAAACACTACCTTCTTTGTCATAAATTAGTTGTTATTTTTTCGTTCACCGAATATCCATGTTGATCAAGTAAAATGTGTTCTGGTGGTTACTAGAGTGAGTTAGAATCTTTTGGGGGGGAATTAGAGGGAGCAATGGAGTAGGAGGGGGTGGTCAGAGGCTGAAATGTAACCTCCATACGCAAAGACTCTATATGATGAAATGCCACTTGCTTGGGGGGGGTTGTCACAGGAGAGACAACTGTGCCTTTTCTGTTTATTAGTTTCTCAAAAACATCTGGCTGGCCATTGTAGGAAATGGGATGCTGAATGAGAAGCTGTCAAAGTCAGCATTTGCCTGGGGTGCCAAAAAACCTTGGGTAAGCCTTTGAGGAGTCCTCACACCAAGTAAATTTGGACTTGAGGGTCACCATACTGGAAAAATTAGAAGATGCTGGCCAGGGCTTTTTTTGAGCAGAAACGCAGGTCTGGCTGGCTTGGCGTGTGGCCTAATATGCAAATGAGCTCCTGTTGGGCTTTCTGTACCCAAAAGCCCCGTGTGAAACAATGGCGATGTCAGGGGGCGTGGCTGAATGCAGATGAGTTCCTTCTGGGCTTCTTTTTACAAAAAAAAAAAGCCCTGCTGTTTTCCTAATGAGTTTCGTAGCTCACATTGCCTTTTGTGAGGTGACAGGTCTTGCATCTGCCTCACATCCTCCCGAGGAGGGTGACTCAGTTTTTCTTACCTGTACATTATCATCTTGAATGCAAGGCTCAAAATCTTACTTTCAAAATAGCGACAGATATCAACATGGTCATATCCTTTCAGTCCGCAGCCTTTGTCGCAGACTAATTCCCTGTGCAGTAAATTGCCACTAAGTCTGGTGAGACGTAAAGATGCTGGGCATTTCACCACGAATGCGTCCCACAGTCCCATGTAACGTGTTCAGAGGTGTTGATTAGATGTGAGCCAAACTGTCTGGTTTGTGCCAAACAGCTGCTATCACCTGTTAACAGGTTTGCACGGGGTTTCTGCAAAACTGTGGCTTCTCAAAGGCACTGACAATTGAAACCAGTCAGCAGCCGTCACCGTCGCGAGGGTCTACTCAGGCAAGCACCAAAGGGTAGGATTTCATTAAAAAGAGCTATGATTTGTGCCTGATTTAATGGTCTATTTAAACAACCCCCTGCTTAGCAGAGCAGCCCTGCAGCAAGGATGCTGCAGGGAGAACTGGGATGCATGAGACTGCACACACATGAAAGTCTGACTGTTCTCCAAAGCGAGGCTGCAAAGGAAGCAACCTGCCAAACAGCCATCAGTGGGTTAACAAACAGTTGAACTTATTATCCGTCTCTGTCCTTTACCCCCCCCCCTCCAATTAATTTTTTTTTAATTAAGAAGAAAATATCTCTGTCTTCACAACTGGCACACATTATGTGAATGAAGGTGGCAGGTGTTTGAGCCTCCCAAATGAGATGTATTTGGCTTTCACTGCATTGCAGGATGTCAAATTGCAGTGTTTGGCCTGCAGCCATGATGGGGCATCCTGTGGCCATGCCCCCACCTTTCCTTTCATGCCCACAAGTGGCTGCCAGCTAGTTGGCTCTTCAAGATCTCCAAGAACTCTCAGAGAGCCAACTCGCTGGCTGGCACAGATGCAGTGAGGCACGGGGTGGGCCAGTGGCCTGCCACGGTGCTTCACTGCATCTGCTTGGAGACCCAAGGAGGAAGTCAAGCAGTCTGGCTGCTTCCTCTTTGGTTCTCTGAGAGGTCTTGGAGAGTGTAAGCCAAAATGCCCTCAAAAGAGGTTGGGGAATTGACAGGTGGGCACCTTTGGCTTAAAAAGGATCTAGAATCTATGTATACAGGATTCCACTTCCAGAAATTATTGCTTAAATTTGCCAAGGACACTAATTAAGTAAAACAATTAAAAATTTATTACAGAAAAATATAGAACACACATACAAGGTAATGGATAGATACAACACACACACAGTCCTAATAAAAATAAAGAGAAATGCAGAGAGATAACATAAGGATGGACAAACAGGGTGATAATTACCGATCGTAGTCTTCAAGGAAGGCTCCAATGGTGACAAACGAGGACAATGGGGAAGGGGACTCTCAACTGGCCAAGAATCGGGGATGTATCTAAGCAGCAGGAATGGGATACTGCTAGATGCACATCTGTGGGGAGCTGGGTCACAGGTTATAAGGATTACCTTGAGCCCTTAGGGGATGGGAGGTACAGGGGTGGATGACAGGTGGTCAGCTGGTACATGACCTCAGAAAAAGGGGAGGCTCCGCAATGACGATAAGGGCTGGACTTATGCGGTAGCCAATAGCCAGTTTATTGGGGGCACCTGATTGGATCCCCATACCTGGCCAATGAGCAGACTTGGCTCTGGTTACCTGATTGGACTTCCAGGTTAGAATGGGCCAAAGGGGGAGGCTCCAGGATGACCATAAGGGAAAGAATGGGAGAAATTATTGGGGTGGAGGTGATTAAGGCTATCAAAACTTATCTAAAAGGTGACAATAGATGGCCAAATTGCTACCTAAGGTAACACCCGATCTATACAAAGAAACTTGGCTCTGGGTGAAGATGTTCTTCCTGTTCTTCATTCCTCTACTGGCACTATCGTTTGTCTTGGGTTCCGTTGGACAAAGGCTTAGGCAGTCTGACAGGATCCACGCCTAAGATAAGCTTGATTGCTTTATGCATAGGTGACATCTGTTGAGTACGTGGGCCTCCCGCTTCGCTGTAATGGAGCCTGGCACTGCAGGAAGATAGCTGCTGGTGATGTTAGCCTTCCCATATGGATTCTACGGTCAAGGCTGGAAACCGCTTGCCTGGACAGTTCCTGGAGGCGCAACTTCTTCCGCTGCAACGGCCGAGATGGAGATCGCACGGAGCGACTGGAAACCCATCTTTCCTCCTGGTTAGCATTTGGAGTGCTGCTGCAGCGTTGTGGCTGTTAGTACTCACATAGGTCCCTTACAGCCTGGTAGACAAAACCCACGTTCTCCTGGCAGATGTGTGTGAGTTGAGTCTCCAGGCACCCTGGCAACCAAACGGCTGACTACGATGTTCTGAAATTAGGGGTCTTTTTCTCACAAGAGCCGGCTGCTAGCAAGTTGGGTCTCCAAAAGCTCTCCAAGACTTCCCAGAAAGTTTTCAGAGAGCTGACTTGCACTGGCACTGATGCCTTTCCAAAACTTCCACAGCCCCCTGAAGCCGCATTTTCTGGCTACGGGGGGCTGAATTACACATTCTTTCACGTCTCACATCCAAAGGACCTTTATAGAAATGAGAAGGTCCAAGATAACCTTTAAGGTTTGGGACAGAAAACCAGACCACCAAAATTCACTCTTGCAAAGCTTTCTGGAATTTGTTCAGACAGCATTCTATTGAAATGTGAAAAATGAGCAAACAAAGCAAAAGCCAACATGAGAAAGAACACGGAAGCAACCTCTGGACGGCCCTCCATGCACTGCTTCCTCCTAGACCCAGTGAAGTGCTTAGAATTGCCAGGTCTGTGTTGGAAAACACCTGGAGACTTTGGGGGTAGATCTGGGAGAGGGTGAGGGCCTCAGCATGGTACACTGCCATTGAGTCCACCCTTCAAAGCAGCCGTTTTCCCCAGGGAAGCTGATCTCTGCCAGCTGGAGATCAGCTGTAAAAGTGGGAGATCTCCAGGCCCCACCTGGAGGCTGGCAATCCTAGCAGTGCTTGGCTTCTCCAGGTCCAGACAGCTTCTGACCAAACATTTCTATAGCAACAAGTATGCATGGCACCCCCACTGTCTGGCTGGATGACGAATAGAATATACTTGACGCCTGCGAAATTGAGTCCAAAGAAGATAGATAAGTTCTCTGAAGGCTCTCATACCACATGCTCGCTCCCATGCAACACCCACAGCATCAAGCAAGGAAGTCCATCCAAAGTGAAAAGTGAGGATGTATTTCTGCAGGATAATGTTGGATGCAAATATTACCTGATGGGCTTGTTCGGTTCAGCATCTTTTCTTTACCTGTGTCTGCATTCTACAGTTATATACGACAAAGAGAAATACAGTGTAAAACCTCATGTCTATGTCTGCCACGATGAAAGTCACGATTGTCCAGTGATTGCCCTTCAACTCAGAAACATGGGATTCAGCACCATAGTCACCGAGTCAGGGTTCAGGTAAAATACAGGAATCTCAGTCTAAATGGGCAGAAAAGAAACTGTAGGCCTATGGGGGGGAATTAGTTGCAAAAATGGAAATATTGCCTCTCAGAGCCAATTGTTCCCAAGGCAAAACCATAGTTGTCCTAATTTTCTTCCCTGAAATTTGGCCAGATGACACTTTTACCGGTTAAAATCTTGGTGCTGGATCCCATGCTGATCATGCAAACACTCAATTTCATTATGAACAGGGTTTTTCGGAGCTGTGGCACCAACAGCATACTGTCAAAAGAGCACTATAGGATCCATCTGCAGTTCTGATGCAAATTCTGTGCACCTGAAAGGAAGCCTATTCAACGAGGCCGACTTACTGCCCAAAGATCATCCCCTGACAGCCATTTTCACATGGAACCCCTGCGCCGGCCATTGGCTTTCCAACTAGAAGGCCCCAGCTAGGCGATGTGGGTTTCAAGGGGGCTAATATGCCATTTAAGATATAGATCAGGGGTCCTCAAACTTTTTAAATAGGGGGCCAGTTCACTGTCCCTCAGACTGTTGGAGGGCCGGACTGCCGTTACTGTACAAGGCCGCGGGCCATCAGTTCTCCGTCTTCTGCATCTCTTTCCCTTCCCCACACCACACACCCCGGCCTGGGAACTCACCTCACCTTGGTATCACCTCACACTCTGTCTCCGCTGCCTCAGCCCAGTGCCGGAAGTGTGCGTTGCTAACGCGAGTTTGGGTGGAACGTAATTTCCGGTCTGATTTTGCCATAACCCGGCGGGCCCCATAAACGTCCTCAGCGGGCCGCATCTGGCCCGCGGGCCATAGTTTGAGGACCCCTGATATAGATTGTTCTGGGCTGATACATGGTTCAATACATAGAGGGTGTCATCATCCGAATGGAGCTGCAGAAGAAGAGGAGGGAGGAAGGGTTTCTAGGCAGTTAGCTGGAACCGAAGCTGCACAGATGGTTGTCTGGGGGATCCTCCGTCTGCAGTGACAGCACTTAGAGTTTTGGAATCAGCCTAGGAGGAACTCTAAATTCTTGCTGGGTGCCAGCCATGTACTTGAACTCCTTGTTGCAAGGGTAGGATAAAAAGTGATAGTTATCCACCTTACATTTACAATTATTACAAAGGCACCACAAGCCTCAAACGCAACCTCATTTCTATCAAGCGTTGTGCTAGCAACATCTCTGTGCTTGGGAGAGTGGGGAAAGTGATGCCCCCATAGAGAGAACACAGCATTTTTTGCAGTCTTGGTGCAAAATGTGTGTGCACAGAATTGCGTCTGTGCTTGCACGGGGGACTACCTTTACCTTTATAAATATGGAGATTCAAAAGCTGGGGATAACAGGAACCCCTGCTTAAAAGGTTGCCTTTTCCTTTCCAATACTGGGAGTAAGGTGGGCGTTTTAACTTTTGAAAAGGTAAAGGGTGGGGGACAAGATCTCTCCCCCATGGCACTTTTAAAATTGTCAAATCCTTCTCTAAAACGGCACCGGCAGACACAGATCCATCCTGCGGCCATTGTAATGTCTTGTTTGGCTGTCAGGGTTAATCTCAGTTAGTTCACTTTGCTAGCAGTGGGAAACTGATTAGCGGAAGGTGAAGTTGAGGGGATCTGGAGTAAGTTGGTAAATTGCCCTTTCATGGCCTCTAATCCTCAGAGTACCTGGGCAGGATGGAGTGCCATCTTCCCTGCAGGCATGGGACATTGACTGCCTCTCCTCTCCCCTGCTGCCATATTGTATTTTTCAACTGTGCATCAGTCTGAACTTGTCCTTCCAAGACAATCCGCTGTTTGTGCAAAGCAGCTGGCATGTGATGAGCAAGGGCTGCTCAGAATTTGTGGATGCTTCCAATAATCCCTCTAAGCTGTGGAGTCTTGTGAGCAAAAAATTTGCTTTGTGAGCTACTGGCATTGAAGCTGTGAGCCACTGCATAAATTAGTTTGCTCTTGGGCCATTTCTCCTGAGCAAACACAAAAATGTGCTGATCCAACATGGCTTCTCTTATGTTCTTATTAACATTGGAATTCACTGCCACAGGAGGTGGTGGCGGCTACAAGCATAGCCAGCTTCAAAAGGGGACTGGATAAACATATGGAGCAGAGGTCCATCAGTGGCTATTAGCCACAGCGTATTGTTGGAACTCTCTGTCTGGGACAGTGATCCTCTGTATTCTTGGTGCTTGGGGGGCACAGTGGGAGGGCTTCAAGCCCCACTGGTAGACCTCCTGATGGCACTTGGCGCTTTTTTTTTTTGTAGGCACTGTGTGACACAGAGTGTTGGACTGGATGGACCATTGGCCTGATCCAACATGGCTCCTCTTATGTTCTTATTATGTTCAGGAGCTAAAAAGCAGTGAGCTAGCTCACACTAACTCAGCTTAGAGGAAACCTGTCACACTTCTCTCCTATACGCTTGGCCCTCTGATCACTGTGATTTTTGTTATTTTACAAGCTAAAATGGCTACAGAGATGCTGGCTTCCCCCCTCCCCACCATAACTCCAGCCCAGCAGTCAGCAGAACTGGAAGAGATCTCCTCCCCCACCCCCCAGCTGGGAAGGAGAAAGCAGGATTGTGCCAGCCTGCGTGAGAAGAAGGTGCCGCCGGTAAGGCTGGAAAAGGAGAGAGGCACCGGAGTGAAGCAGACAGACAGTGCTGCGAGGAGGCAGAAGCCTCCTGGGGTGCCGGATCTCGATGTGGGCCAGTGCATATCTGCCTTTCGCAAAAGCGTCTTTGCCTCCACCTGTCCTCTGTATTTGTAAATAAAGCAAATGCTACAAAGATTGTCTGAAATCTCCATTGATCTCTCCTGCCAAGGCAAGCAGCCCAGGTAAGCAAGAATCCAGCCAGCCCCCAGAACTTCTCCTTGTTTGGAGGCTGGGGTGAGGGCAACCATATTTGTAGGGTTGCCAACTCTTGTTTGGGAAATTCCTGGGAATTTGGGGGGGTGCAGTCTGGGGAGAGATCTCAGAGGAGTGTAATGCCATCGGACCCAGCTTCTAAAGCAGCCATTTTCTCCAGGGGAACTGATCTCTGCAGTCTGCAGAGCATTTGTAATACCTAGGCCTAGGGTCGCCAGCTCTGGGTTGGGAAATACTTGGAGACTGGAGGGGTGGAATCTAAGGAGGGAGGGGCTTAGGAATGGGTGGGACCTCAGCAGGGTATAAGACCATAGACTCCACCCTCCAAAGTGGGGTTGCCAGGTCTGGATTAGAAAATACCTGGAGACTTTGGGGGTGGATCTGGGAGAGGGTGGGGTTTGGGGAAGGGAGGGGCCTCAGCATGGTGCAGTGCCATAAAGCTCACCCTTCAAAGCAGCTATTTCCTCCAGGGGAGTCATGGAGATCTTTGCCAGCTGCTGGAGATCAGTTGTAAAAGCAGGTGATTTCCAGGCCCCACCTGGAGGCTGGCAACCCTACTCCAAAGCAGCCATTTTCTCCAGGGGAACTGATCTTGATTCAGGATTGCCAACTTCCAGGTGGTACCTGGAGACCTCCTGATTCATTACAGTTCTCCAGACGACAGAAATCAATTCCTCTGCGGGAAAAAAGGCTGCTTTGGAGGATGAATTCTGTGGCATTATATCCTGCCAAGGACCCTCTCCTCTCTAAACGCCGCCTTCCTCAGGCTCCATCCCCCAAATCCCCAGGTATTTCCGAATCCAGAGCCTCCTGGCCCGTAGCCACCGGGGGGGGGGGGCTGTGGGGGCACCGCCCCCCAACTTCCAGGCTAGGCCCCCTGGCTTCCAGGCAGCTCTCCTGGGTGCAGCCCTTTTTATTTTTGGTGATGATCATGAGCAGCAGCCAGATTGGGGAAGAGCTGAGTAGGGCACAGTGCACGAGGCAGCAAAAGCCGCCGGCGGAGAGGAGGGGGGCGGAGGAGGAAGCTGTGTGAAACGGGCTGGGGAGAGGGAGATGGACACCCCCTCCCCCCCCCCCACTTGCATGCAAGGCGCAGTCTTTTCTTGATGCCAAACTCTTAGAGTTGGCTGCTTTGACCTGGCCACTTTCAGAGCTTCCAGCTTTTGCGCCTACCCCATTCACGGGAAAGGGCGGCGGAATATAAGCCTGCTAAATAAAATAAATAAATAAATACAACTTCTGAGAAGCGGCAGACCCCACAGTGGATGAGAAAGGGTGCCCCCTGGCTTTTTAAAAGGTCCCGACTTTTTAAAATCCTGGCTAGGGCCCTGAGAGCCGGCAACCCTATCTGGATTGCTTGGAAATAAGCTGTATGACGGGAGATCTCCAGGTGCTACCTGGAGGCTGGCGACCCTATTCCCGGCCCCACCTCACAATTGCAACCCTGGATGTCTGTGCTGGGATCCTGCCCTGCGGGTAGCAACACGCAGACGCACCCACCGGAGGCACTGACCCCGTCCAGCCGCCTGCGGATTCCAGCAAGTCGCCGCAGGCCCGTAGCTACATTAGGGGCACAGGGGGCATGGCCCCTCTGTCTATCCCCCCTTCCCTCTATAGGGCCCCTCCATTGGAGCCGCCCTCTAGAAACTCGACGCACTTTCTTTCTGAGCAGGGTCTGCTGAGCGGAGGTGGTGAAGCCGAGTTAAAGGGGGGGGCAGCGAGAGAGTGAGCAAGAAAGGGAGAGAGAGCAATAGCGTGCGGGGGGGGGAGTGAGAGAAAGACGGACAGCGAGAGAGTGCGAGGGGGAGAGTGAGAGAGAGAGTGACAACACCTGGGGGCTGCAAACACCACAGACATCTTGGGGCCTGCGTGGACAGGGGCTCCGTGCTACCACAGGCCCTTGCCCAAACTGTCCTCTGCCTCTGAGGCAGCGGCGGCGGCAAAGATCTGGAAAGGCAAGCGAGCTGAAGGAGGAAGTGGTTGCCTGTTGAGCCAAACAACTTGCATCCTAAAGTGGAGGGGGGGGGAGAGTTATGTCCTTCCTGAAGCCCTCAGCAACCAATGAAAGTCTGCTTAGCACGGCATGACTATTTGGCGGCTGTCACTTAGCACTGGCGGCTTAGTTAAAACGACAGCGACTTTGCCGAGGACGGAAACATACCGCGATATCTTGCTCCTCCCTGCTTATAATAGCACGTTCCAACCCGACCTTCTTAGAGGACTGAGAGCGGTAACAAATGTTACTGCCTGAGCGGAGGGGGAGACGGAGAGGGTCGCTACGAGCCTCAACCCCGCCCATCAATGGTCCATCCCACTTCTGTAAGCGGCTGACTGTTCCGCGGACTGCCAAGCGATTCATGGGGGAAAGCATCATTTTGCAGTACAAGGATTTTAACTGCCTGCCGTAGCAGACTGAAAATTAGTCACTTGTGATCCTTCAATGTAACTGCTTTTGTAGGAGTGCTGCAAATGCGCATACTAGGTGTGACAAGTTTTTTTGGGGGGGCTTCTTCCCTGTTAGCATTCCCCCTCCCCCGTTCCCCCCCAGCCCACGGTCAGACTCTGGCCTGCTGCAGGTTGCTCAGGCAAGCATGGGCTTTCTCTTGACTAGTTGGGGGAAGTGATCCTCGCCTGGGGGCAGGTGGAAGTCGAAAGCAGAACCGGGAAGAAGCAGCCAAGCCCTGGGGGCCCCCCACCAATTTTTTTTTACACCTGGGCCCCTCCACTCAAAATTTTCTGGCTATGGGCCTGAGTTGCTGCCAAGGGGGCGTGTCCTTGCTAGGCCTGGGAAAGGCTGCCTCGGTGGGCATCTGCCCCCTAACCCTCCCCCTTGCTGCCTGCCTGTGCCGAGCATGGAAGCCTCAGTGCGGCCGCCTCCAGAGCAGGCTGGGAAGCGCAGTTTGGCCAGACACTGCTGATGGGGGTGGGTAAGGGGCGCTCATTAGCTCCACGGCCTGCCCTAATTGCCTGCTGGAGCTCAAGCAATCGCGTTCGATCCAAGCGGGAAGCCGTGTTGGTCTGAAGCAGCTGAACAAAGCAGGAGTCAAGTGGCGCCTTTAAGACCAACCAAGTTTTATTTAGAACGTAAGCTTTCATGTGCTCTTGAGCACAATTCCTCAAATGAGGAATCCAGCACAGTGAGCAAGCCATACATAGCTGAGCAGAGCCATACATAGCTGGTAGGCAGTGGCCCAGAATGCAACATGGTACAGATTTAAGAACCAATGACAGTGAAGTAAAATTATCTGGTAGGCAGTGGTTTAGAATGTAAAATGGTACAATGACAGAATAGTGAAATTAACAAATTGAGCAAACCTTTGATCTGAGTAGCATGAGCCACTTTGGTGAACGAGGAGGAGGAAGGCGGCGAAGGAGGGAACCGTGCACAGAAATCGGTGAGGCAGCCTCTCCCCCTCCAGCCGTCCTCCTCCCATGAGCTCCAGTGTGTTACGGGGGGGGGGGGGGAGCATCTAGTGTCATCCAGACCGCAGATTTAATTGGTGTTTGGAAAGGTGTCCACTCATAGGGTTGCCAAGTCCAATTTAAGAAATTTTTGGGGACTTTGGGGGTGGAGCCAGGAGCAAGGGTGGGACAAGCATAATTGAACTCCAAAGGGAGTTCTGGCCATCACATTTAGAGGGACTGCACACCTTTTAAATGCTTTCCCTCCATTGGAAATAATGGATAGGTGCAATTTCTTTGGGGGCTCATAGAATTGGACCTCCTGGTCTAATGCTTTTGAAATTTGGAAGGTACTTCAGGGAGAGGCACTGGATGCTATGCTGAAAATTTGGTGCCTCTAACTCAGAATACAGCCCTTCCGGAGCCCCGGATACTTGTGGATCAATTCTCCATTATACCCTATGAGAATCGGTTTGCATAGAGAATAATGGAGCGCCCAGGAGACATTTCCCTCCCTCCCTCCCCCCCACCCCCCGCTTTCTGATGACCCTGAAGCGGGCGGAGGGCCTCCAAACTGGGGGATCCCCTGCCCCCACCTGGGGATTGGCAACCCTAGTCTGCTGTAAACGTTAATTCAAGCTGGTAGGAGGAGGGGAAAATGTACAGGCCAATAAATATATATTTTTGTTAAAAAAATCAGCAAGAATAAATTTTCCCTGGTTAGGGATGCCAGCCTCCAGGTGGGACCTGGGGATACTCTGGAATGATACTTGGGAATTTAGTCATCTTCAGACTACAGAGAGAGTTCTTCTGGAAGCATTGGAAGCTTTGGAGGGTGGACTCTGACACTGTACCTCACCTCAGCGTTCTCTCCAGGCTCCATCCCCAGATCTCCCAAGAATTTCCCAACCTGGAGGTGGCAACCCTGTGCCCCCCTTGCCGTAGTGATGCCAGCCTCCAGGTGGGACCTGGGGATCTCCCAGAATTACATTTTATCTCCATACTACAGAGATCAGTTCCCCTGGAGAAAATGCATGCATTGAAGGGCAGACTCCATGGCACCACATAGCCCATTGAGGTTTCTCTCCTCCCCAGGCTCTGCCCCAGATCTCCAGTAGTTTCACAGCCTGGATCTGACATCCCTTCATCCCCATCTCCCGCTGGTGGCCGGGGGGACCTGACAGCCCTAATCGCCTACCAGTGGCCAGAGTGGACTAGGTCTCTGCCATATGACCTGCTGCCTCCACCCCCTTATGAGCCCCATGCACACACATCTCTAAGCAGGTATGGGGCAGGCACTTTCCCAGACTGGAGCCCAGGGCTGTAATTCTCTAGAGGTAGAACAGATGTCCAGCAAAGGAAGAGCCTGCATGCCACCCCCCTCCCCCCCATGCTTCAAGAACGGGCTGCCAAGGGATCCTCTTGGTGTGCTCCAAGATGCAGAGGGAGCTGGCAGCGCATCCAGCGCTCACAGAATTAGCTCTGCATCATTTGGTGGTTTCTGCTCTACTAATTTTCAGTCCAGGCCTCATTTACAGCTCTTTAATCTCATGCTTTAAAGGGCCAGCGTCCCACCGTTGCAGTTCTGGGAAGCCAAGGAGAGGTGGGAAAGAAAAATCTTGATTCTAGCCGCAGCAAGCTTGCGCTTTTGAACTCCCAAGTTTTATCATCTGCCGTCACCTGGAGGGATGGCCTCTCTTGTCACTGAGACCCAAAACAAGAGGTTGCGCAGATGTTTGCCTGAATCAGTTTGCAGTCTTGGGGAAAATGGTATCCATCACTGCAGTCTAGAGAGCAGACCGGTGAGAGAATTTGCACCAAGTACAAGGTTCATTCAACATGCCGGCATCACTCTTCCAAACGTTGTTGCAGCTCCCATTTAGGTTGCCTGAAATTACAGTTGCCAGCAGATGAAAGTGGACCACAAGTTCCAGGATTTTAGTTGCTTTCTGCATGCTTCTGTGGGAAATCTCAAGGAAGAGGCTGGAAGCAAAGGAGCAGGCCAGTTTCCATGTGTCCATCTTCCCTGACCCCACCCCCACCTAGGGTTGCCAATCCCCAGGTGGGGGCAGGGGATCCCCCGGTTTGGAGGCCCTCCCCCCACTTCAGGGTCGTCAGAAAGCGGGGGGAGTGGAGGGAAATGTCTGCTGGGAACTCTGTTATTCCCTATGGAGATTTATTCCCATAAAAATCATGGAGAATTGATCTGCGGGTATTTGGGGCTCTGGGGGGCCTGTTTTTTGAGGTAGAGGCACCAAATTTTCAGTATAGCATCTAGTGCCTCCCCCCAAAATACCCCCCAAATTTCAAAAAGATTGGACCAGGGGGTCCAATTCTATGAGCCCCAAAAGAAGGTGCCCCTATCCTTCATTATTTCCTATGGAAGGAAGGAATTGAAAAGGTGTGCCGTCCCTTTAAATGTGATGGCCAGAACTCCCTTTGGAGTTCAATTATACTTGTCACAGCCTTGATCTTGGCTCCACCCCTAATGTCTCCTGGCTCCACCCCCAAAGTCCCCAGATATTTCTTGAATTGGACTTGGCAACCCTCCCCCCTCCCCAACCATGTCCCTTGCTACTATGCTCCTATGATCTGATCCCATCCTTCAAGAGTTACTGGAGGGAAAGGGGCAGCATTGTCCTATCAGGTTCCAGATTGGCTTAGCTCTGCAGGCAGCATCTTGTTTCTCCCTCGGGGAGGATGAAGCCTGACTATTTTGCTTGGATTATGGCCTTGTCTCTTTGGCCCCCCTAGTCTCCTCTCTAGACTAGCGTTTGTGCAGGAAAACTTTGGTGTAGCAGACTATTTATTTTTCAGTTATTTATTTCACAAAATTTACATCCCACCTTTCTGCCTTCGTGAGGGCTACCGAGGTAGCTAACGAAGCATACATAATAAAATCACAACTTGGAACCATTAAGCAACGCATCGTTAAAACAAAAAGCAGAGGTGAAACACATACAAAAATATTGAAACAACAGTTAAAAGATTGAGGAGGAAGGAGGGATCACTGAGGGAACACCACACAAAACAAGCTTTCCTCTGCTGGCAGAACGTGGCGACGTGAAAGGTCAGACAAATCTCCCAAGGGAAAGAATGCCAAAGCTTTGGTGCTATGACCAAGAAGGCACTCTCATGGGCTGCCACCTGCCTAATCTCGGAAGGCGGGGGCACCCAATTCAGGGCCTCCAAAGATGACTGTAATGGTTGGGTGGATTCATAAGGGAGTAGGCAGTCCTTCAGGTACATTGGTTCCAAACCTTATAGGGCCTGAGTTCGATTCCAGCGGAAGCTGGATTCAGGTAGTCGGCCCAAGGTTGACTCAGCCTTCCATCCTTCTGAGTTCGGTAAAATGAGTACTCAGCTTGCTGGGGGGGAAGTGTAAAAGACTGGGGAAGGCAATGGCAAACCACCCTGCAAAAAGTCTGCCGTGAAAATGTTGTGAAAGCAACGTCACCCCAGAGTCGGAAACAACTGGTGCTGTGCACAGGAGACCTTTCCTTTCCTTAGCCGCCCTGAGCCCATCAAGGGAGAGCAGGCTATAACTCTGATAGATAAATTAATGGATGGATGGATGGATGTGTATTTCTGATTAAACTTCTAGAAATTGTGACCAGGGCAGGGTGGAGATTCCTGCGGGGTGGTGTCTAGTCCCCTAGAATGCTGTCACAACTTGCTCTTCTAGGTCCACAGGGAAAGGATTCCTTGATAGAGGGTTACAGTCTTTGAGTATTTCATTTCAGTTGATTGGGAGGAAGGAAAAGCTAGCAATGGCGCAGAGTCTTTTAAAACTAAGGTTGCCGTATGCATAAGAAACCTCAACAAGAATTCTCAGATCCGTGGCTACCAAAAATAAACCCTCAAGGGGTTTCAATCCAGAGAGAATAAAAACGCTAAACCCAAATTCTTCAGTGACTTGATTTTGAGACTATTGGGATTTTGTGGCATTTTCGGTGACAGGCAGAACAGCTGTTGAGGCTGTTTTCCCCTTTCCCCCCTTTTGTTTTTTTTTTATTCCCTTTATCTCTATCACTTCACACGCAGTCACCCACAGGAAAGTGTAGGCGGAATTTATGTATGAAACAATATTCTCGATACTTCTTAAAATTCCCTACCATCCAGGTGCCTCATTTCCTTCAGCAATTTAACATTTAAATTTTGGGTACATTTTCTCATTCCTTGTGATTTTTTTTTCCCCCTCCTCTGATTTTTCTGCCTTCCTAAAATAAATGATGTTGCTCTGCTGAGAGCCAACCTGTAAGATATTTAAGGAACATTTAACTCCACATGGTCTGTGACAAAAAGACCTGACTTGGTCTCTCTTCTGCTTAAAAGGACTTCATGGGTTCTTGTTTCCCATTGGACCCTCTGGGCAGTAAAATGAAGCTCGCTGTGGCTGTTTTGTTGTCTTGAGGTTCACAGTTCATGGAAGACAGTTTCCTGTGGGTGAAAAATCAGTGCCCAAAGGGATCTGGTGAAACTATAAGGTTGGCCAACTATTTTACCCTTGAATGTGAACATAAGAAGAGTCCTGTTGGATCAGACCCGTGATGCATCTACTCCAGCAACCTATCTGACACTGGCCAACCAGTTCTTCTGGAAGTCCAACAAACAGGACATGCAGGCCAAGGCTTTCCCCTGATATTGCCTCCTGGCACTGAAATTCAGAGGCTGACCATCTTTCCCTTTAGTCTCTGCAGCTCTGAAATCCCCTTTTAAAGCTGTTTATTTCTGTGGCCATCATTACATCCTCTGGTGGAAAAAAAATACACATTTAATCCCTCTCTGTGTAAAGAAGCATTTCCTTTTGTCCATCCTGACTCTACATAAGGAGGGACAGTGGCTCAGTGGTAGAGCATCTGCTTGGGAAGCAGAAGGTCCCAGGTTCAATCCCTGGCATCTCCAAAAAAGGGTCCAGGCAAATAGGTGTGAAAAACCTCAGCTTGAGACCCTGGAGAGCCGCTGCCAGTCTGAGAAGATAATACTGACTTTGATGGACCAAGGGTCTGATTCAGTAGAAGGCAGCTTCATATGTTCATAAGTACTGTCTATCAGCTTCATTGAATGTGGCTGAGGAGAGGGACCCAGTGCTTAAATCAAAATAGGGGAAAGCACCTCTTGTGACGCACCCCTTAGCTGCTGTTTTAGAAGGTGGGGGGGGCATGATTTGGCTCCCTATCCCTACCCAGATCTCTCCTTCATATCTCTGCCTGACTGAGGAAGGCAGTATGGACTCCAACTCTGCATTGCATGCTTTACTCCTTTCAGACTCACCCATGTTAATGGTGCCAGGTAGGATCTCTCATTAGCCAGGCTGACTGGCTGACTCCTTCTTTTGGTCTGGTACCTCTTTGTATCTTCAGGTTGTCATCTCACCACAAAAGTCCCAGCTGCCTCAGGGTCAGGTGTTGCCTGAGAGAAAGTTCTGGCCCAGTAGAAAATGTGCTTCACTCCTTTAGAACTGATATCTGGATCCTAAAGGCTCCTGGCTGGCCCCAAGAGGAGCAGTGCAGTACCATCTTGGAGGAAGTTGAACTCAGCTTCCCGCCCAGTGCTCTCCTGCGGGCCACAGCATTAGGCATGGAAGAGAGAGGTGGCTAAGAAGTAGGGATGCCAGCCTCCAGGTGGGACCTAAGGATTCCCCAGAATTACAGCTCATCTCCAGATGACAGAGATCATTTCCCTGGGAGAAAATGGATGCTTTGGAGGATGGACTCTGTGGCACTGTGCCTCACTGAGGTCCCTGTCCTCCCCCAGGCTCCACCCCCAAATCTCCAGGACTTCCCAAATCTCCAAGAACCTGGATCTGGCAACCTTATCTCCCCCATCTTCCACCAGTGGCTAGGAAGGACCTGGAAATCCTACTGGGAGGAACAGTGAGTACCTGTAAAGAATCAAATTCCCTGAAGGGTTTTGTGTGTCCCAGGGCGCAGACAAATCCTCAGCCTCCCGCCCGATTACCATTCAGATATAACACCTCAGGTTCATCAGCCTTCTCTCTTTTGGCACTCCCATTTCCCCCTTTCTAATACTTGAAGCAAAACACAGTGCATGGAGGTTTAACTGACCACACATGGAACCAAGAATCTAACAAATAGCTCTAGAGCAGCTTTCTGGTGGCAAAAAAATAAATTGAGGTTTTATTTGAGATAAATTTTTAAGTGTACAATGCTCCATTTCTCTTCCCCATGCCTATTTACTTCAAGAGAAAAAAGCAAGCAAGAGGGACTGAGAGAGCTTCATTCTCGTTAATATAGCAGAGGTTTCATGAGCTGAGTCCAAAGGAAAAACAAAGAGAGTGAGAAGAAATAAAGGATTTATAGACACTTGACACCATTCACCTCCTAGACTGTGAATGGAGGGGACCTCTCGGCTTGGTTTCTCAGTCCTCAGGCAAGATTTCTCTGTCACTTAGTGGTCAATTTGAATAAAAAGCTGGGGTATGATAGATTTTCTTCTTGCTTCTTTTTTCCACAGCCTTTGTTAAATTTCCTCTCTCTGCCACTCCAAAATACTGCTCAAATATGCTATATTACAGGTTTGGCCAACGGTAGCTCTCCAGATGTTTTTTGCCTACAACTCCCATCAGCCTCAGCCATTGGCCATGCTGGCTGGGGCTGATGGGAGTTGTAGGCAAAAAATATTTGGAGAGCTACCACTGGCCACCCCTGTTATATTATTCCCAGAATGCAAGGTATGCTATTTTTTTTTTTTTTTTGTCTAGACCCACTTTTGATCCATCTTTCTCTCAGGACTTTTTTTGAGCAGGTATGCATTCCAGCTGTCTTGGTGTCAGGGGGTGTGTTCTAATATGCAAATGAGTTCCTGCTGGGCCTTTTCTACAAAAAACTGTACTAAACAATGGTCACATCAGGGGTGTGTGGCCTAATATGCAAATACGTGGCAACACCTTTGACTTTGACAGACTGCAAAGAGCCAGTCTGGTGTAGTGGTTAAGTGTGTGGACTCTTATCTGGGAGAACCGGGTTTGATTCCCCACTCCTCCACTTGCAGCTGCTGGAATGGCCTTTGTCAGCCATAGATCTGGCAGAGGTTGTCCTTGAAAGGGCAGCTGCTGTGAGAGCCCTCTCAGCCCCACCCACCTCACAGAGTGTCTGTTGTGGGGGAGGAAGATAAAGGAGATTGTGAGCCACTCTGAGATTTGGAGTGGAGGGCGGGATATAAATCCAATATCTTCATCTTCTATCTTCTTCTTCCTCTACGTTCCTGCTGGGCTTTTTCTACAAAAAGAAGTGCCCAGATATAATGTAATTGTTAGACTAGGTTCCCAGACTTATTTGGCCTAACGCCCCCTTTTCAGAAAAAAAATTACTCAGCACCCCCCTGGAAATCTACCTTCAAGAAGTGGACTAAAAGATGAAGTAACATATTTGCACACAGGGTAAACAATGATGTTGTAAAGAAGACTCTTTGAAGCTTGAAATTCTAAAATTATTTTATAAAATCAACCATAGTAACATTTGCATACACAGAGAATTTTGGAAATTTCTTTATAAGTATTATCCCACCCTCCCTGCAAGTGGGCTCAGGGCAGATAACAGCAATTGAAATATAGTATACAATGCATCGCTTCCAATATCACCAAATGTTCAGCATAGCATCCAGTGCCACTATTTGAAACACCAAGTTTCAAAACAGTCGGACCAGGGGGTCCATTTCTATGAGGCCTCAAAGAAGGAGCCCCTATGCTTTATTGTTTCAAATGGAAGGCATTTAAATAATGTGCAGTCACTTTCAATGTGATGGCCAGGACTTCTTTCAGAGTTCAGTCGTGCTCGTGCTTGATCGGTTTGGTTGCCATCTTCTGTGAAGAAAACAACACATGTATACAGCTCTGGTACATGCAAATGATTTTTGAGAGAACGCATTCATGTGCATCAGAGTCGTGCACACAGGGGAAACACACATGTTGCTCCATTCGCATGCAATGGTAACCATGTGTATGTATCAGGAGTATCAGGCATCGTGCATGCTCCTCTGATGTGCATTTGGAATATCAAAATCAAACCCTTGAAAAGGACATGGGATAAATTGGAATCCTAGGCATTTCCTGGGTTAAAACTGGTATTGTCTCTGTGTGTTGTAAATAAAAGAGAGCAAGCGTGCCTGACTGAGGAGTCATCTCACGCTTTCCTTTATCTTGAATCCATTGCTCTCTCTGCTGACAAAAATGTTGAGGTCCAGTCCTCATAGCTATGATATGTTTCAACATTCTTCAGTGCACTGAGAGCATTCTCCTCCTGCTGCTCATGAAGCTATTGTGAATAAGAGCTGTACCAGCAAAGTGACCTGGTCGAACCAATTTCCCACCATCGACTACTCTCCTTTCATAGTGTTTCTCGCAGTGAGTGGGCAGCACCTATTGCACCCATGATCTTATATATGTGGAAACTTTGAAACGACATTAAATCTGGTTTTATGAACTGCTCAGTACCCACTACCTTGAACCGAAGTTCATTTGCTGCCCCTATTAATGGGCAATATTTCAGTGCGCTGGATTTACATCAGGCACAGAAGATAAGCCTTCATTTTGCAAACGCTGCACCATCAGTTCGCATATTTCATTGTTGCAAGAGTTTATCTTTTGTCATCTCCACAGCTTTATTTCAAAAACAATCGGACGGGCCAATCATTTGAATTTAAATGCTATCTTTGGCCATTTATGAAAAAATACGAGACAATATCAGAATGTGTGCATTTCTTTAAACTTTCAGTTTTCAGTTGGGCATATTGTTGAAGCTACTTGCCTAAAACACCATCCGACAAAGGGAATGCAAGGAATCTGTCAGATGCTCACACACACACGAAGATCCCTGCTTAATCCTGCCTATTGTGGTCTTATTTCTTCCAAATTTAGGCCGTGTGCTGGAATGCTTTCATGAACCACACCGAAAAAGTCAAAATACTAATGAGCCACAGAGTATGCAGGCATCTGAGTAGGCAAAAGGACTTGGATTCCACCACATCTCTTACGATTTTTTACTTTTGCAATTGTCCTGCGATGCTTCCCTGTATGGAGTAAGCACTGTTCTCTCACACATTTTTTTTCCCTGGTGGAAAGGAAAAATATATTGCTTTTGTTTCTTGTACGATCAGCTCTGCTGAGAAAAACGGTGCATGGTGAATAGGAAGCCTGGAGCATTATTTTTGGTCTGTGAAAGTTTTATACCTACCTCGTATAGTAGGCTGTGTATTGACTGATCACCAACCACTATTTTATAGTTTTGGACCAAGAGTGGACATATTTGGCAGCAGCTCTTTTGTAACGCTGGGCGTTCTTCAATACTGTAATGGAACAACACAGTAACACAGGTGAGTTCTCAGTCTATCTAGCTGTACATTTCACTATGCTAAGAACATTCAGTGCATTTTCTTCCAATCTCCATTGATAATAGGTTACTGATCACTCATGCACTAACAAGGGAGAGAGAGACAGCATTGTTTCCTTTGTGAGATGCAGGATCCTGTGTTGTTCAACACTCAGTTGTTACCAGTCTGTTTTATACACTATTGATCAGAACTCTTAATACATCAAAGTTGTGTTTTATGGGGAATGAGGATGGGGATACCATGACCTCCATGAAAGCCATTGTTGACATTCTTTGGTGGTCTAGAATTGAAAATTGGGTGGGGGGAACTGAGAAGAAGACTAAATACTATGTCAAAACATGCAATAGGACTGAGCTCTCAAAGTTCTTGCTGAAAAACACCATGGACACTCATCATGGGCCCCATATGAGCCTCAGAGAACACTTCGATCAAGCTCACAAAATCTCCTCATGATCCCTGGGCCAAAAGAAGCTCGTCTGACCCCCACTAGAGCGAGAGCCTTTTTGGTAGCAGTCCCTGCCCTGTGGAACACCTTCCCCAAAAACGTTTGGGCCTTGTGGGACTTGCCACAATTCCGCAGGGCCTGTAAGACAGAATCATTTAGGCTAGCATTTAACATCTAATGGGGAGGCGACCACCGTTCCACCATCCCACAGCATTGGTATTTGAACCCATCCCATTATAAATGTAGAGCGCTATATAACACCTAACATCATTATTACATGAGAACTAACCATGCCATCTTGAACTCTAGGGAATGAAACTGAAACAGAAAGAATTGTTTTAAATTGTACAAAATTATATGAAATGTTTAATGATTTTACTGTGATTTCATTTTAGCACTATGTTGTTTTTATTGTTGTTAGCTGCCCCTGGACCTGTCAGGGGAGGGCGGGATACAAATTTAATAAAGTAAAGAAATAAATAAATAAATAAATCGTGTAGGTTTTGTAGTGCCCTTTGAAGATGACCTGTTTCCCAACACATAAACACACACAAAAGACTACCTGTTTTTTGATAATAGTCTACTCAAATATAGTCTATTCAAATGTTCCGAAATATTAAAAAATGAACTCTGCTAAAATTTTGTTCTGGTTAGCGGTAGGGAGTATAAACTTTACTAATCAACATCCAACCTGAACTGTGCCCATTGTAAATATATTAAATGCTTTGAATCTGAACAGAATTCTTGAGGACCTTTGATGGAAGGCTTTCGGATTCTATATATGCACAGTTTTGTGTTGGCATGAATTCTAGGGCTGATCCGTGGGGCAAAAGCCATGGCAGGCAGGCACAACAAGCAGAAGCTATAACTTGCTTTCCACCCCCACCCCCATAGCCAGTCATCCCGCCTGCCCTGCAAGGAACAGAAGCAAAAATTTTGCTCGCACAAACTTGCAGGCAGGCAAGGCTGCAGAGACCCATGGCTTACAGAAGACAGGACTCAGGTTGTCCCTCTCCCAGTGACTGGCCGACCACCTGGACTGCAGACTGGAGGGGAACAGAGGCAAAGTTTAAGAATCCCCTGCCGTGCAATTTGCAAGCAGCTCGGCTGTAGGGCAGCAGTCCCCAACCTTTTTGGTTTTGTGGAAGACAATTTTTCCATGGACTGGGGGTGGGGGATGGTTTCGGGATGATACAATTGTGCAGTTTATTTCTAAAGTGTTTGGTGTGGTTAAGTGTATGGACTCTCATCTGGGAGAACCGGGTTTGATTCCCCACTCCTCCACTTGCAGCTGCTGGAATGGTCTTGGGTCAGGCATAGCTCTCGCAGAGTTGTCCTTGAAAGGGCAGCTTCTGGGAGAGCTCTCTCAGCCCCACCCACTTCACAGGGTGACTGTTGTGGGGGAGGAAGGTTAAGGAGATTTTGAGCTGCTCTGAGATTCTGAAATTTGGAGGGGAGGGCAGGATATAAATCCAATGTAATAAATATTATTATTATTATTACTATAGTGTAATATATAATTAAATAATTACAAAGCTCACGGCCTGGTTGCTAACAGGCCACGGACCGGAACTGGTCCACGGACCCGGGGTTGGGGACCCTTGCTGTAGGGGACTGAAGCAGAAGTTTTGCAAGCAGGCACAGTTGCATAGATGAAGAGTGATTCCTGCCTGCCCTCCAGAGTGGTGGCAATAAAGGCAGTCTCCCCATGGTGGTAGGAAGCAAACACATAAACCATACATGTAGGAGACCCAAGAACCATCAGTGATGATAAAGGATTAGGTCATCTCTCTAGGTGACAGAGAACAACTGATTCAAGATCAGAAATCTCTCGGATATCTTAATTGTATTTCATATCCACTCATTTTGTGGAAAGCCTCTGTGTCTGTGTGTGTTTTAAACAAAATGGGAGAGTGCCCACCCCATATCTTTTGGCGCGGTCCACTGTTTGATGTGTTTTCTCCCTGCCAGGTTCTGATTCTAGCACTGAGCTGAGCTGAAGGGAAAATGCTGAAGGAAATGGAGTAGACAAGGTAAGGCATGGGATAAAGAAGGATTCAGCTCCCTTTGCTGGCACATTTATGTGAAAACTTACACCCTGCCCACACCCACACACTCGAGGATCCCAGAAAATGAGAGAAAGCCTGT
>NC_083236.1:16608385-16634502 GCF_032191835.1 Heteronotia binoei | reverse complement strand
GGGTCAGTCACCAGAGGTTGCCATGACTTCCAGGTGCACACATGAACACTTGCACACACATACAACTCTACAAAAATACCCCCAAAATGAAATGGAGTGTCTCACTGGATTCCAAAAATCCCTTCCACCCCCT
This sequence comes from Heteronotia binoei, assembly GCF_032191835.1. Lineage (NCBI taxonomy): Eukaryota > Metazoa > Chordata > Lepidosauria > Squamata > Gekkonidae > Heteronotia > Heteronotia binoei. Next base: position 16,634,369 of record NC_083236.1, on the reverse strand, counting down.
CCATGCACCCATCTTCTCTTCCTTCCACAACCACCATGGCACCCAATTCCTTACCCTCCACCATCCATTCCCTCTAGAACCCTCACAATTCCTTATTCTATTCCCTCTACCACCCCATCCTCTGGTCTAAGCCAAAGCATTGCCTTTTCCATTGGTCCCCAAGAAGAGCTAATGGACTGAGAAGCCAGTGGATGATCCTTATTATCTTTCTATCCACTTCTCACTCCACCTGAACCCCATAACATCTGCCGTGCCACTCCCTGCTACGTAGAGTGTCCAGTGCTGCCAGCGGGGTAAGCACTTTCTTCCCTTATTGTACTCAGTTCAGTCTTAGCAAATTTGCAAGGGCCAAACATGCAAAAGTTCTTCTAAAACTCATTGCTCAGTAATGTAGCTTGTGCTTTGCATTCTCTGCTTTGCTGATAAAATCACTGGCCTCTCTAGCTACTGTGATGAGAATTATCCATCTCTGTGATGTACTGTGATGAGAATTATCCATCTCTCAGCCATGGCCAGAGTAGATAATACAGCCAAGGTGAACCAGTGGTGTGTTAGGTGGCCTTAGTTACAACTGCAAGTCTTTCTTGGATCAAGGTCTCTGATGGGAGATTCCATAAGTAAATACACAATTGATTTTTCTTTTGGATGTACGGATCCTCGGGATGTGGCAGGTGCCAGAAGTGTGTGGTGTGTCTGACACAGGGTTTATCTTCCATTCTTCTCTTTCTTCTTTTCTTCTGGTTCTCCAGAAGAGGATGGAATGGAATGGAAGGCTGGACCCCCAAAGTCCTCTCCAAACCCATTGCAGCCATCCCTCCCCCTACTTCCCTTCCCTATTTGTACTCCGCTCAGTCTAGTAGCAAACCTGCATGATCCAAACAAGCAGCAGTGATGGCCAAATCATGGCTGTTCCAAAATGTATTAATCCAATTAATTTAATCCCTGGCATGTCTAGCTATTGCGAGCAGGGATGAGAATGATCCTACTCTAAGCCATGGCCAGCCACAGTAGACCGTACTGCCTGAATGACCCAGTGGTATGGTGGGTGGCCTTACTCACTTATTGGCAAGTCTTTCTAAAATCAAGGACTATGACGGGGATTCCATAAAATGGTACACAATTGATTTTCTTTAGGGCATATGCGAAGGTCTTCAGAACATGGCAAGTGCCAGAAGAGTCCAGACTGAGGGATTGTTGATCTTCCATTCTTCTCTTTCTTGTGAGGGAGGGCGGGATAAAAATAGAATAATAATAATAATAAAAATATCTTCCAGCTCTTGTGGAATCTACTTTCACTCCTCATAATGAACCTTGTTATCTTAGGATATTATTTTCTCTTGGCAGTCTTTTAAGTCTTTAAGTTCCCGCTTTTTCTTCTTTCTCTTCATTCTGTGTTAACAGTGCAGAGTTTTAATAAGCCCTTTGCCTGTGAAGGAAGAAAAGGTAGTTTCACCCTGTGATAATCTGATAAAACCCCAAAGGTTTGCAAACCTCACAAGACTCTAACAGTTACTCTCCCCATTAAAATAAAATGGCCAGATTTTCTAATCCCTTCCCTCCAGCCAGTATTTCATAGACTTACTGTTGAAGAATGTCTTGATTGGCTTGGCAGCTTCCCGTTGATGCTGGGATAGGACTGAATCAGGCTACTTTGCAGTCTACCCTGAGGCCCTTTTCCCATCTTGGCAGGCAAACTCAGACACAGAGCTTCTAGCCTCTGCCTAGGCTGTGCTCTTGTTTTCTCTTTAGCCTCTCCTTCACCCAGTTCTTCTGGAACTTTCTTCTTGAAGAGCTGCTGCTGCACTCCCCGATCCTTCTCTCAACTGCCACTTCTATACCCTCTCCTGAAAGTTCCATCCAATCAGTCGCTGACACTTGGTCAAGCCTTGTTCTTATTGGCTCTGGAATCCAGGCTTTAGTAAACCTTTCAAAGCTCCTTCCTAACTAAAAATCTGTTCTGAGCTTGAAAGATCTTCAGTGACCTTAGCACCTTAGAGACTGTTGTATAGTGAGTTCAGCCACTATAAGCACGAATGTTTATTGAACAAGAGCAGAAATGAACTGAACACAAACGGGCAATTCCTTATATATATTTGGCCTGAGTTAAACACATCCCCTTATGTGGACAGCAATCCACCCTATTGGTCTCTCCAGGATCCTTTATTTGCATTTCCTAAGAGAAATAGCGTCGTGTCCCGATTGGCTGGTTCTAAAGAACAGCCAATCAGAATGTAGGCATCAGGATCCTGGAGTAAAAATTAAAAAAAACAGCAGTCAAAACAACCAATACACAACAGAGACTAACAAGGTTTTCTGGGTATAAGCTTTCAAGAGTCAAAGCTCCCTTTGTCAGATATCTGGAAATCCATCAGGATGATTTTTATAGACAACACAAAAAGTGTAGGAGGGGACTGTTACAAATAAAGGCTGGTTTAAAACAATCCAAATGGAAACAACTGCTGAATTGGTCTAAACATATGCCACTATGATTATGAAGAATCTGAACAAAATGACCCTCATCCAAACCAAAATATGTTGTCTGTGTGCATTCCAGAAAACATGCAACATTTACAGGGAAATCCTACTCAGAGTTAATCCAGTCTAAAATCATTGAAATTTGTGGACAAATGCTGAAGTAACTACCCAGGGTTGCATTGCCAAGAGCCTTGTTTGTCTTATGAACAGGAGGGACTAATAGGTCGAGTCTCTTGGATGGTTAATCTTAGAAATAACAGGTTTACCTCTTCCCGGATGGGGGGGAAAGGGGACTGAGGGCTGATCTAGGTAGATATTTGGCACTGGATATGCTTCTTAAGAAATTGATCTCAGTGAACTTCAGGGAAAACTTTTTACAAATCTATTATCCATACCATTATCTGTCATATAATTTACAACTTAGCATATGGCCACTGTTGGCAATATTTCTTGAAAATGTGACAGAATAAAAAGATTCTGAAACACTGTCCTATTGTATATAGAACAAATTACTGGCTATAAAATCCCAGGAGATCCTTTCGGTGTACTATTAAAGAAGATTGTGATTTGAAAAATGGTATTGATTTATTAATAGCTGCTCATTATCGGAATAAATCCATTGTGACAGCTTTATCCGAGTGTTTCTACAGATCAGGGATATGACCATTAAGTCAAAATTAACTTATTATGTTCAACCCAAGAAGGACATGATCTTGCATAAAGAAATAGTCCACATTGATAAATTCCATCACAATACAAACCTTATCGACTTTGCTCTGATATATACATACATGAATGCAATTATTTTGTTCATTTGGATCTGACAGCTGCCTATATTGATAATGGGGGGGTTGGGATTTACTCTTTCATGGAAGCCTTCTGGATGGCTGTCGCATATTCTCAGCATAGCTTACCTTGCAGGGTTGCTATGAAGATAAAATGGATGAGAGGAAAACAATGCAAGCCCCTTTGGGTCCCAATTGGAATGAAGGCGGGGTATAACTGAAGCAAAGAAATGATGTTGTATTTTATTGTACTGTACTTTTAATTTTATTTATTTATTTTTTTGCATATATGCTTTCAAAGGTTATTAGTATTTGTAGTATGCTGAAATTTACCTGAGAGCTTCGTAATATTTTGATATATAGTGAGTGAATGACTGAGAAATCCGGATACAGATTTAAACAAACTATTTTTGGACATAAAAGAGTTCTGGAACAGTATTTCAGTTAGATTATGCCTGCTCATAGTCACATTGCACCACTAATGTATTTTTTGCAGTTTTAGTTATACAAATTCATTTAAAATAAAAATTTCACAACCATTACAATCAAAATGGTCCCTCAGTTTATGCAATTGCAATCTCCCAATCTGGGTTTAAAGTTCTCCTAGAGCTACAGAACAGTTGTTGATCTTTGATGTAAGTATGGCCTATATACAGTTTCAGCTGAAGTCCATTGCAGGAAATTATTCCCATTGTTCTGAGATCACTGGTTAATGCAGCAATTGACAGAAATAATGTTAAAGTCTGAACTCCTGCTTGGTCCGTGAAACCCAAAAGTAGGACATTCCCAAAAGATGGCATGTCCAGCTTCTGCTGTTAACAAAATCCAGTGAGGGAGAGCCCCTTTCCCCACCTGTCTAACTAATTTCATTGTTGGACCGTTCTACCATAAGGAAATATTCCACCATAATCTACCCCCCTGTAATTTAATTATAAAGCCCTGTGGGAAAGTGTACACAAATGATAGTTTAGGTTTTTTCGCTCCTTGAAGACAAATTCTTACCATCCCCAAAGAAAGGATCATAGAAACATACTGCTGGAATCGATCTCATAGGTCATTTAGACCAACTCCCTGCACAATGCAGGAAATTAGTAACAAACCTCCCACCCCACTCCCCCAGTAATCCCTACTCTATGCCCAGAGGAAGGGGGGGAAAAAAAACCCCTCCAGGATCCTCTGATTGAGCCAATCTGGGCTGGAGGAAAATTCATTCCTGAACCCCCCAAAGTGAGCATTACCCTGGAAAAGGAAGAAAGGGGGATGAGAGCAAAGCACTAGCTCATACCTTCCTGCTGGCCCTCTGGCGGTCTGACTATAGGGTTGCCAAGTCCAATTCAAGAAATATCTGGGGTCTTTGGGGGTGGAGCCAGGAGACTTTGGGGGTGGAGCCAGGAGACATTGGGGTGGAGCCAAGATCAAGGCTATGACAAGCATAATTGAATTCCAAGGGAGTTCTGGCCATCACATTTAAAGGGACGGGCACACCTTTTCAATGCCTTCCTTACATAGGAAATAATGATGGATCTAGTACACAAAAACATCTACCATAATAAATCTGTTCCTCTTTAAAGTGCTACAGGATTCTTTCTTGATACATCTACAGTTGAGAACTTTGCGGCAACTGCTAAAATTCCTGCCTGTCGAGGTCGGTACAGGAAAGAACGGCTGGCTACAGGAGTCAGCAAGGGCTCTGAAATCTTGTACAGAGTTTTGTGTCATTTTTCTTAATTCTGATAAACAGTTTGCGTTTCGTCTTTTGATTCTAGACCAGCAAGGTTCACACAACTTTTGCCTGCTCCGGGGAAGAGCCATGGCTGCCCTGCCCTCTAAGCCTGTCCTCATTCAGGAATCTCCTTCTCACTACCAAGCAGGGACCCACCTGGTCCCGATGCTTTTGTTTCACGGCGCTGCTGCCGCGACCGCGGTTTCGTCTTCACTTTCGGCATGTTGATACACCAGAAACATGCTCGCCGCACAACTAGGGATTCACGAGGAAGAAGCAGCAGTCGTCGTAAAACCCCTCGCTGGCGAGGGATGCTGGGACAAGTAGTTTCCCTGCTCATATACCAAATGCAGTGAAAGCGTTTTACGACTACAACTCCCATAAAGCACTTCACTCAAAAAACTGCTGTCATTCGTAATTCTAACTGTTGCGCAGGAGGAAATAATCACACAAGCAGGAACTGAAGCTAAGTTCTATAAGGAAGAAAAAGAAGTGGACACAAACTAAACCTTCAGTTTAAAAAAAATACCGCTTTTGGCCATGATATTCCGGAGATACAAAATGGCATCGCTGTGTGTTTTGACGTCTCTGTTGAAAAAATACCCTACTACGTACTATCCGTATAGTAATAACGCAGTATCTTTTATTGAGACCAACTAAAGCTGCCAGAACTGGCGCCCACCGTTTTCCCCCCTCCTCCCGCTTCCGTTTTTTGGGGGAGCGGGAAAAGAGGGTGGAAATCCTGGGGTCTCCCGCCAGAGCGGGAGGATTGGGAACGCTATCTGACTAAATTCACAGGGTCTGCATTGCTGTCAAATGGCCATCTAGCCGCTACTTAAAAACCTCCAAAGGAGAGCTCATCAATCCCATCAAAAGTCATATTTGTTACATCAGAAGTGAGGGCTTCACAATAATCAGATTAGGAAACCAACAATTGCAAAATAAAATGTCACTATTAATCACTAATGATGTTGGGGTTATTTTGCTGCCCCTAGAAGTTATCTGTCATAGGGTTGCCAGCCTCCAGGTGGGTCTGGAGATTTCCTGCTTTTCCAACTGATCTGCAGCTGCCAGAGATCTGGAGAAAATGACTGCTTTGAAGGGTGGACTCTATGACATTATACCATGCTGAGGCCTCACCTCTCCTGGATCCACCCCCCCTCCTCCCAAAGTCTCCAGGGATTTCCCAACAAGACCTGGTAACCCTAGCTCTATGGTGAAGTGGTAAATATTCTCCAAAAAAAGCCTATTGTTTGTGCAATACTGACAGCTGTAAGATTTCACTGTGTGTTTTTGTTGTTGGTTTGTCTTTACAGAAAGAAAACTGTGGGCCTGTTCAGACGCAGTTTAATCCGTTGTCACTGCTATTTCCTGCTGGATTAAAAGTGGCTGATCAGACAGCAACATCTGCCCCTCGGTAGTCAATCATTGTCGCCCCCCACCCCCCCAATCGTTCTCCAAACTGGATTATTTTATTACCTGCTCCTTTGCAGTGTTTTTTGAGTTGTCCCATTTCACCTCGTAGTTTTCTCTGTCTGGATAGTTCATTCTTTACCAGTGTGCAGGTGACAATGTCCTAAAAAGACAAAGATGGAAAGCCTCTTCTGTAAGCCTCCTGCTACATGCAACTGAGGTGAAATTTCCCCCCAGATAAATTTTAAAAAGGTTCATTATATTACTAATACAGCAGCTTTTTTTTTTTTAAAGGCGCCAACATAGAAGTTGGGTGCTGAAAGAATTCTGTTAACCAAACACAACCAGATATATAAAATACTAATGACTGTATTTTATTCTTGAAAGAGATCAGTTGACAGTATGAAGAAGCAGAATACAATTAAATGCGTTCAAGGCGGCTCTCATGGATGGCCAGCAGCTAGAACAGAGCCATGAATCTTAGTCAGGCTGATGAAAAGCCACATGTCTTTTTCTTTTAAAACAATCTTTTCATTAAGCATTGAACTATTCTGATTACTCTAATTTTAAAACTCTCTTCAACACTAGCGAAGAAGAAGAAGACGATGATGACGACGAAGACGATGATATTGGATTTATATCCCACCCTATACTCTGAATCTCAGAGTCTCAGAGCAGTCACAATCTCCTTTACCTTCCCCCCCCCCACTACACACACAACAGACACTCTGTGCTGTGGGTGGGGTTGAGAGAGCTCTTACAGCAGCTGCTTTTCAAGGACAACTCCTATGAGAGCTATGGCAGACCCAAGGCCATTCCAGCAGCTGCAAGTGGAGAAGTGGGGAATCAAATCTGGTTCTCCCAGATAAGAGTCCACGCACTTAACCACTACACCAAACTGGCTCTCTTACTGTGCTGCATCAGAGCAATGATCCATCTTATTATGCACTCTGTTTCATGGCTATTCAGATGCCTCAGGAAAGCTCAAGCAGGGTACAGAGCCAAAGCGTTCCCCAGCAACTGGTATTAAAGGTACAAGGTTCCATTTATCCATCATGGCTAATATCCTCCAACAATTTGTCTAATCCCCTTTTAAAGCAATCTAAGCCAGCAGCCATCTGGTGGTTGGAGATTTTGTATTACACACTGCCCTTTCAATGCAGCCAAACAAATTGATCCAAAACATGCTCACCTTGACAGACATTCATGTTATTTTGATGCCAGTTGACACCCTTATTTCCCCATAGTCTGCTGTTTTTTCTTGTTGCCAACTGTTTGCTATTTTCCTCCCTGACCACACTGCCATATTATTTGATTGGCTTGGATGATTCTCATGGTTTTGCTAGAAAACCACTGACTGAAATTGACACAATGAGAGCAGTATGCACATGATGTGAAATGTAGCAGTCCCTGAGTTTGGTGAGCCTGACAGAGGGTCAGTGACTGTGGTGTTTTGCTATATAAATATTTTGTGTCTTATTTCTATAATATTATGTAGGGTTTTATATGTGGTTTAAAACACAGATCTTTAAGGTAAGAAAAGAGAGCCCCATGGCGCAGAGTGGTAAGCTGCAGTACTGCAGTCCAAGCTCTGCTCACGACCTGAGTTCAATCCCAGCGGAAGCTGGGTTCAGGTAGCTGGCTCAAGATTGACTCAGCCTTCCATCCTTCTGAGGTTGATAAAATGAGTACCCAGCTTGATGCGGGGAAGTGTAGATGACTGGGGAAGGCCATGGCAAACCACCCCATAAAAAGTCTCCCATGGAAATGTCATGATGCAACGTCACCCCAGAGCCAGAAATGAATCATGCTTGCACAGGGGACTACCTTTTTAAAGGTAAGAACGAGTGGGGGCTGGATGGGTGGGTGACGTTTGGCTGGTAGTTGCACCTTAGGGGACACAGTTGACTGGTTTGGTCAGAGGGTTTGTATGGCAGGAGAGAAAAGAAGGAGTTGAGTGAGTGAAGAGACTGAGTGAGGTGCTGTGGAGACTGAGAAAAGCCTGTGTTCTTTGTATGGACGTCATTAGACTAAGTGGCAAATGAGGGGAATTAGCCTTTTTGACTAGGTCTGTTTGAGGAATAGAGAATGACGATGCCCTGACCTAGATAGCTCAGACTTCTACAGTCTCATCAGAACTTGGAAGCTAAGCCGGTATTTGGAAGGGATACCGCCAAGTAATACCAGGGTCATGACACTGAGACAGGAAATGACCAGCCACTTCTGAACATCTCTTGCCTTGAAAACCCTGCAGGGTTCCATAAGTCAGCTGTGATTTGACGGCAAATACAACAACGATAAAGAGAAAGAAGGAGAACTTTACCAATCTTGAAATCATACTGGTTAGTAAAGTTGCCAGCCTCCAGGTGGAGCCTGGAGATCTCCTGCTTTTACATGTGGTCTCCAGCTGGCAGAGATCAGCTCCCCTGGAGAAAATGGCTGCTTTGAAGGGTGGACTCTATGGGATTGTACTATGCTGAGGCCTCTCCCCAAACCCCCCTCCCAGATTCACCCCCCCCCCCAAAGTCTCCAGGTATTTTCCAACGCAGACCTGGCAACCCTAGTTATGAACCATATGGAAATCATTATGCTATTATACTTCTAAATAAACTCTATTTTTTGTTTAGGTGAAAACAGCTGTTTTACTAAGAGTAAAAGATCCCCTTTTACCTCATAGCTACCCCAATGAACCACTCCCACGCACTGACCATTCTGTCATTTTATATAACTAATTCTATATAAATCAAATATAACTAAGCCATCTTATTATTTCAGTAAAACTAATAAATTTAAGGTGAGACCCTTTGGTGATAGCGAAAATTATTAGGAAATCATAAAGCAGTAATAGAGGCAGCATAACACACATTTCTGAACACTACGGAGAGGTGCCATTACAGTTGTTACAATACAAGGAATCTCAGAAAGGAGCAAACCATAACCGAGATGGGAAAATAAAAGGAAAATGGTTGCAAGAATAATAATATAAAAACATGGATGTATTTTAATCAAATGCTGATAATTATCAAAAGATAGGAGATCACAAAATGAGAAGCGGTTTCCACTCTAGTTAAATCACATTTTAAAAGTAGGACTGCCAACTTTCACTCCCTTCTAGTAACATAATTAGAATTATTCACAAACTCAAAAGCTCTGGAACTGCCAATATTTAGTTAATTTCATAGATTTTTGTGGTCCAACATGAAATACCAACCTAAAGCTCAATTATGACTCTTATGAACACAAGCCAACTTGGAGAACAAGAGTGGGCACTCTGCCTAAATTGGAGTTTTTTGGAAACATTTTGCTGTTTAAGTGTAATGAGCCCCCTAAAGGACTATGTGGAATGGCACTTTTTTCACAGAAGCGAAGCTGAAGAGAATCAGAATTTTCCAACACAACATTCATTGAAAAATGACAGTCTCAAAGTAGACATCACACACACATTATCTTCCTTCCAAATTATTTCACCATAATGTATTTGGCATTCTTTGCTAGCATCAAGAGTGAGGGCAAAATTATGAAAATGTCAGAGGAAGCCCAAAGAGCTTCAGTAAGACTAATGCTACGTTTTTGCTAGATTTCCCTGAAGTGAACTGGAGGTTGTTTCTCAGACAATGAGTAAAACCAAAAAAAGGGGGGGAGAAAAACACAATCCTGCAAGAGAAAGGTAACCAAAAAGGTTGAAACAAAGAAAAAGAAAGTAAAATATAATTGTGCAAATATTACAAATATACAAAATATAATATATAATTTAATAATACAGTTGTGAATGCTAAAATATTTAAAAACAGCAATCCTATCATTAACCCTGTAAGTACCTAATTCCTATGTAAAGACAAATGCTTATTTTCATAAATACAGGTTAAAAGGTGCATAATGTCTCCATATGCAAAAACCAATACCAAATATGTTTCAGCAATAAGCCTTTTAGTGGTATAATTCTAACTGAGCACTCCATTAATTAAAGATATGCATAAAACTAATCATATACAGAATGGATCTTATTCACACTGAGATATTCACCCATGGAGTAAGTGATGTCAACTATTCTTGAGATAGAACATGGGCAATTCATCAAGATGTAAAGTGTTTCATTTGCTTGGGCAAATATTTCATTTACCTTGTTCCTTAGGCAAGCCATTTGAGGATTTCTGAAGGAAACCCAAAGTATTTTGATACAGCTAACACAATTTATCAAGAAAGTTTCACAAATCCTTAACTCCACCTTTCCTGCAAGGAGCTCTGGCTGTTTACATTTTTTCCTCAGAAAAGCCGAGAAATGTATGGTAAAGTTCAAATTAATGATTTGCCAAGGTCACCACCGTACTTCTTAATTAGGAATCAGCTACACCTGATGCTGAAAACTCCATAAATCTCATCATTTTTTTCTTCAGGAGGTTACCATACCTCAAAATTTTAGTGCTTTCAGGAGCAACAAAAATTGTGCCCCGGGAGTCACTTGTAGTGAGCAAACACAGAACTGAGGAACACAGTAGACACAGAAAAATTCAGTGCAGTATCCCCCAGGCCAAACTGTCCAAGTTAAATGACTTTGTTTTAAGTTTTCCAGTAGTTTCATGGAGTGTCAGGCTTAAACTAAGAAAAATATTCTGCAGTTCTCTAATTTTTCTGTCAAGTCTCCAAATTTCAATTTTACAGATTATGAACAACAGATCAAGACAACAGTTTTCTCATAGAGTAGAATGTAACAACCTAAAAACTAGCCGGTTTAGCATAGTAAGACTTTAGTCAGTATACAGAGCTTAGCAGGAGAGGTAGAAGTTCTTTGCCGCAGAGCTTGATAACATTTTCCAGGCTCCTATCACTTTGTGTAAGATAACTGGGAAACTGTGTATGTGAAAAATAATTAGTAAAGAGGGGGACTGAATTTAATTTAATGGTTTTAATATATTAACTATATTGTTATTTCAGGGAATTCTCTTTTAAACTGCAGGTTGCAGTCTAGAAGAAGAAGAATTGCAGATTTATACCCCGCCCTTCTCTCTGAATCAGAGACTCAGAGCGGCTTACAATCTCCTATATCTTCTCCCCCCACAACAGACACCCTGTGAGGTGGGTGGGGCTGAGAGGGCTCTCACAGCAGCTCCTCTTCCTAAGAGAGTTATGGCTAACCCACAGCCATTCCAGCAGGTGCAAGTGGAGGAGTGGGAAATCAGAAAACTCCCAGATAAGAGTCCGCACACTTAACCACTACACCTAACTGGCTCCTGAGTTATTGTGCAACCTAAGCTGCATCACAGAGCTGTAGGAGGATAAAATGGAGGAGAGAATGATGTAAACCCCCTTGGGTTCCCATCAGGGAGAAAAATGGGGATCAATAAGACAAATAAATAAAATGAAGCAAATACGCCTCTGCATATAGAAAACTAGATGTCAGGGAAAAGAGCTCCACCTAAGTATTTCCCCTGGCATGGTAGTGTTCTGTCCATGCTATGTGTGCATGCATCTCCCAAAGGCTGAAGAAGGCTGGGGTGGGGAAAACCAAGCTAAAAAAGTTTGAAAGAAACCAAGGTACTGTGGAGTACTGTGTGCAGTTCTGGTCACTGCACCTCAAAAAAGATATTATAGCATTGGGGAAAAAATGCAGAAAAGGGCAACTAGAATGATTAAAGGATTGGAACACTTTTCCTATGAAGAAAGGTTAAAACACTTGGGACTCTTTAGTTTGGAGAAATGTCGACTGAGGGGTGACATGATTGAGATTTACAAGATTATACACGCGATAGAGAAGGTGGAGAAAGGAGTACTTTTCTCCCTTTCTCACAATACAAGAACTCATGGGCACTCAATGAAATTGCTAAGCAGCCGGATTAGAACAGATAAAAGGAAGTACTTCCTCACCCAAAAGGTGATTAACACATGGAATTCACTGCCACAGGAGGTGGCGGCAGCTACAAGCTTAGACAACTTCAAGAGGGGATTGGATAAACATATGGAGCAGCGGTCCATCGGTGAATATTAGCCACAGGATATTGATGGAACTCTCTGTATGGGACAGTGATGCTCTGTATTCTTGGTGCTTGGGGGCGCCGCAGTGGGAGGGCTTCTAGTGTCCTGGCCCCACTGATGGACCTCCTGATGGCACCTGGGTTTTTTGGTCAGAGTATGACACGGAGTGTTGGACTGGATGGGCCACTGGCCTGATCCAACATGGTTTCTCTTACGTTCTTAGGATGAACCAACAACTGGCACAACACATGCAACACTTAAATAAACATTTGCAATTATTATTCCTCCCCAGGGGACCATAATATAATTAGGAACCTAGTGCTTTTGCTTTTTCAAAAGGTATAAAATAGCAGTATAAAGAAAACTTCACCTATTATTAGCTCTGTTGAATTTCTACCTATTCTATTATTGAAAACCCAGAAATCCCTTTATGTATTTTTATGTATTGAATGGAGGGTGGGGGGAGGTGTGGTTAGCATATCAGACCAGGACTGAGTAGATCCTGGGTAGTGTTACCAGCTACCTGGAGAAAAATATTTTGTACTTTTAATAAAGGCTTAATGGGATCTTAAGAGCCCCGTGGTGCAGAATGGTAAAGCTGCAGTACTGCAGTTCAGGCTCTGCTCATGACTTGAGTTCAATCCCAGCAGAAGCTGGGTTCAGGTAACCAGCTCATGGTTGACTCAGCCTTCCATCCTTCCGAGGTCGGTAAAATGAGTACCCAGCTTGCTGGGGGTAAAGTGTAAATGACTGGGGAAGGCAATGGCAAAACACCCCGGAAAAAGTCTGCCATGAAAACATTGTGGAAGCAACATCACCCAGAGTAAAAAAACAACTGGTGCTTGCACAGGGGATTATTTTAACCCTTTACCTTAATTTACCTCCATGCCATTAAAAGCTTCAACAGCTCCTTTCCACACATAACTTCCACCCCCAAATCCCCAGGAATTTCTCAACCCAAAGTTGGCAACTCTAGCCTCTATTAAAGGGACAAGGAATCTTTCTTTCTTATCGTGCACATGTGTGTGTATTTGACTATTTGGTTTAAAAAAAAACAAACAGTCATGTCCAGTATTTTTGTTGGCAACCCAACCTAGAGTGCTAGTGACAAAATATCAGCAGACAATAGAAAGAAACCCACAATTCTGTTTACAATGTTTGAGGCATGTCTCCATACAACATAAATTATTTTATGAAAGGCACCAAAGGATATCAGGACCAGTGAATGAGGGGTGACGCAGCTCTTACTTATTGCTAAAGGTTCTGCTTTTCTTGGCAGTGAGATGATAGAAGACAGGATTTTAAAGGGATCATCCAAGTGATATGCTTCAGACTTTTGTTTCTGCTGCTCTGGGTTTCTGACACAATAAAATTTGGCCAGTCCTAGGAATATTCCCCCCCTGGGGAAACCAGCAATTAGGAGGGGTGATTGAGGTCCGGAAAGCAGTGTGAAGGGAAAAGGCTGAAATTCTTCTCTTCCCTTGTGGCATACATCTACCAGTGATCCACCTACTCTTGGCTCAGTTTGTTGAGATTTCACAGTTATCTGAAGCCACAGAGAGGAAAAGTAGAAAGCTCATGGGAAAGTGGAGGATGTGAAGGAACCTGTAAATACTCGTTTTTCAAACCGGTGGCCACTATTGTTTGCTGGAGTCTGGAATCAGTCTGTATGAAAGAGGATGTTAGTGCAGTGATTATCAAACCTTGGAGCCCTCAAACATTCCAACAGAGAGCTTTTCCCTCAGAACACTTTCGCTGGTCCCACACGGATCTTTTAAAAGAAAAGAAAAGGAAATAAATCATGAGGGATTTATAGCAGATCTGTCATCTCTGTAGGTGACCCTGCAAACCATTTTCTCTGGAACTAGGAAAAGCCTTTTATTCTCCCTGATCCCCTCATAATTATAAGCACTCCTACAGCCCTGTGAGGGCTGTATTTTAACACACATTTCTACAATTTATTCTGAATGTTTGACCATTTCTTCACCTGGCTGCAGCAGAGTATTTAATGTCTCTTGGGGTTACTTACAGCATTCCAAAGCTCTGAGAATCTTTGTGCTTCTGTCATATTTCAAGTCTTCAGTCTCTCTCCTTGGAACTTCTTTTTATATCCTTCACAATTCTACCTCAAAATATGCACTCACCTGCAAAAAAAATGCACTTACCTGAGATCCTTGGAATGGGCCTAAATTGAATGTGGTTCTTGTTTCAAATCCGTGGGGAAGTGACGATATGGTCATCAATTCAGTGGAAGATATGGAGGGGCTTTGGTGTCCTTTTGTACATGTAATTTTGGGGAAAAGCAAAGAAAGCTGCCTTTCTACAGTGCTGTACTCATGTTGGTTGCATCAGCAAAACTTGGTCACAGGGCATTAGGGAGTATTTAATCAACATGTGAAAATGTGTCAGTGGCACAGCATTGCATATGATCCAAGCCAAAGATGTTGGAAAAACACACTTTTCCCCTGAGATTCAGCACTGGGGAAGGGAACAATACAATGATGTTGGAACCATCCCCCAAGTCATTACTTTATGCAAACTGCCCAGTATCAAATCTACCATTTCTGGGTAAGGAAATTGAGAGAGCAGTAGATGAGCAGCTCCAGGGCTTCCTAGAGGACACATCGGCACTAGACCTGTTTCAGTTGGGTTTCTGCCCTGGCCACAGGACTGAGACTGTCCTAGTTGCTCTATCAGATGACCTCCAAATGCAGCTGGATCAGGGCAGGTTGGCACTGCTGTTATTATTAGATCTCACAGCAGCATTGAGCACAGTCAACTATGATCTGTTGACTCACCATCTTGCCAACATGGGAATATATGGGTTGTCCTTACAGTGGCTCTCCATGGACAGGGACAGAGGGTGGTGCAAGGAGAGGATGTGTCCTCAAGACACCCCCTGGTTTGTGGGGCTCCTCAAGGGGCACTCGTCTCCTCGATGTTGTTCAACATCTACATGCGCCCCCTTGCCCAGCTGGTATGGAGTTTTGGGCTCAGGTGTCATCAATACACAGATGACACTCAGCTGTATTTGCTGTTGGGTGACCAGTCAGCCTTGATCCCATCATCCTTGGCTGAGGGTTTGGAGGCTGTGGTGGGCTGGCTGAAGCAGAGTAGGTTGAAACTGAACCCCTCAAAGATGGAGGTTCTGTGGTTGGGGGGACTGTGCTTGGAGCTGGAGCACAGATTGCCTGCTCTTGATGGGGCGCTCTTAACACCAGTGCCAACAGTCAAGAGCTTGGGAATGACCTTTGATGCCTCTCTTTCAATGGAGGCCCAGGTCACACGTATTGCTAAAACGGCATTTTCCTATTTATGCCAAGCCAGGCAACTAGCTCCCCTTCTGCCTCATTAGGACCTAGCCATGGTAATGCATGCAATGGTCACCTCCAGGTTAGACTACTGTAACTCGCTCTATGCTGGCATATACTTGACTTTAACCTGTAAACTCCAATGAGTCTAGGATAACAAGTGTTATTAAATTTAACAGGTGAAATTAGGGAATTGGGGGAAGGATCAGGGATAGGACACAGAAAAATAAAAGAATAGATTACAGTTATTACTACATCAAGAAAAACAAGAGAAAAATATAATTAATTATACCTGCAAGGACTCAAAATTAATGCATAGATATTACCTTTTAAAGTTTACAAATATTTTATGATCTTTGGATATTACTGTAAAATCCTCCTGTTTTAACAACTATTTAGTGGCAGATTCCAGATTCTTATCTATCATATCTGTGATCATACAAAACCAAATCTATGTATCTTTAATCTACATAAAGCAACGAAGGAAGAAAAAAAAAGAAGAGAAAGAAAGGTTCAAATTCTGGTCTTCAGTACTAGCTTATTAACCAAGAGGTTTCAATACGTAGCAACAGCAGCTACATTTCTATCTAATTTACAAAGGAATCTCAAGGCTGAATAAAAATAAAACAAGCTTCTCATTAACCATGAAAGGCTTTTGAGTTAGATGGGTATAGTTATGATACTCATGTCTTATTTAGGCATCTACTTGAACAGTTAGTTCTCTTTAATAGACAAAAAGGATGGGTTTTCAAAAAGAAAAGAGAAAAAGTAAGCAAGGGAGGAGAAGAAAAAACAAACAAACTCACGGAATGCTGTTTTTACAGCAGCCCTCATCTCAGAAGGTGCTAGCCATTCCCAATTGCTCCCACAACCTCACGCTAAACAGAAAGGGAAACCTTGATCTATAGGGAAGATTCATCTCACTCCCATCAAATTGTACTCATTTACTTCCCTGAAAAGCAAAGAAAAAAACTCTTAGTGGATTAATTCATTGGTAGACATCTCCATGCATGGGAATGAACAAAGGGCAACTTCTCACCAACCATTCAAGAAAAAGCAAAAATATTAAAGGTATGTACACACTTTCCTTATATATATGTGTATGTAATTCTAGCTACAATAGTCCAAATTTTAATTAAACAGATTAATTTTTAGCCTTACATTAGCATATATTTAATTTTTTAAAAGTTTTGCAAGTTGTTAGAGTCATTAAAACCCCTCTTTTTTAGCAACAGAGCTTTGCAGAAAATCACACCAAACCAAAACAAGCTGCCCATTCAATTTGAAAAATAAAAAACCAAATAATCCTGCTTTAGGTTTGAAGAATCCCTCAAAAAAAAGGGGGGGGGAATTCAAAATTAAGTCCCATAATATTGTGCCTGTTAGAGAATAGTCTTATAATCTCTTCTTATAGTTTGAATAAAAACGAAGATTCCTTAGTTTGAAAATCAGAATATCCATTCCAAGATATGTCAGATCCATAATATAATGCTCATGTCAAGCCACTGTATGGTAAGAGTTTCTATTCTCTTCTTTCTAAAAGCCTTCCAAGTCATAATCCTTGTTGTTATTTATTTTAGTATATCTCTATTCCACCCATTCCCCATAGGGCTCAGGGCAGAGTACAACATATAAAACAATAAAATACAAAAAAAACCCCATTGTATAAACAGACAACTCAACAGCACTCAAAATTTTTTCCATATCATCACATACTGCCCAGCCTGGCTGTCTCACATCACGATAAGATGTTATCCCATAGAGATGGCAGATATTATTCCATTTTATAGCACAGGTGACAGTGCCAGCAGATCAAGAATAGACGCCTGCAGCCTCAACTAAAAGCCTGGTGGAACAGCTCTGTTTTACAGGCCCTATGGAAGGTTAATAAGCCAGTTAGGGCCCAGATCTCTGTAGGGAGCGGATTCCACCAGGTTGGGGCCAGGACTGAAAAAGCCCTGGCCCTAGTGGAGGCAAGGCGGGTGCCTCTTGGGCCGGGGATGGCCAACAGATATTGGGAGGTCGAATGTAATGACGTCCCGGCCATATATGGGAGGAGACGGTCCCGCAGGTATGTTGGTCCCAGGCCGTGTAAGTTTTAAAAGTTAAAATTAAAACTTTTAAAACTTTTACCAGATCCTTGAAGCGGATCTGGTACTCAATGGGCAGCCAGAGCAGACTGCGGAGTGCCGGCCAAATGCCCGCCTGTAGAGGTGGTGCAGTCAGCAAGCGAGCTGCCGCATTCTGCACCCGTTGCAGTTTCTGGATCAGTCTCAAGGGCAAGCCAGCATCGAGCGAGTTACAGTAGTCTAGTCTGGAAGTGACTATTGCATGGATCACTGTTGCCAGGTCCTGGGGGGATAGATATGGTGCTAGCTGCCTGATCTGCCTAAGATAACAAAAGGCAGACCTGGCAACCATCGTGATCTGGGCTCCCATGGAAAGGGAGGCATCCAAGATCACTCCCAAGCTCTTCACCTGTTGGGCTGACACCAATGTGGCACTGTACAAATCTGGGAACTGGATGCACATACCCACCCCACCCTGACCCAGGTACAGGACTTCCATCTTAGCTGGATTCAACTTCAGCCGGCTCTGTTGTAACCACCCAGCCACAGCTCCTAATGCCTCGTACAGCTGGTCAGGCACAGCGATTGGCCAGCCACTCATCAACAGAGAGAGCTGGGTGTCATCAGCGTACTGGTGGCAACCCAGCTCAAAACCTTGGGCAATCTGGGCAAGGGGGCGCATATAGATGTTAAATAATATTGGCGAGAGAATGGCTCCCTGTGGCACTCCACATATAAGTGGATGCCACAAGGAGGCCTGCTCACCAAGCACCACCCTTTGTCCTCATCCCTGGAGAAAGGAGGAAAAGCACTGTAAGGCCACCCCCCAAACTCCAGAGGTGGTGAGGCGGTGTGTCATAAGGTTGCAATCAACCATGTCAAACGCTGCTGACAGATTGAGAAGTATCAGCAGTGCTGACCCACCTTGATCCAGATGCCATCTTAGGTCATCTGTGAGAGTGACTAGGACAGTCTCCGTCCCTTGGCCCGGGTGAAAGCAGGACTGGAATGGGTCCAAGGCGTATGTCTCATCCAGGAAAACCTGTAACTGCTCCACCACTGCTTTCTCAACTACCTTACCCAGAAATGGTAAATTCAAAACTGGGCGGTAGTTGGCCAAGACCCCAGGGTCTAATGATGGTTTTTTCAAAAGTGGACGAACCACCTTCAATTTCTCTGGGAAGGTCCCTGTTGAAAGGGACAAGTTGACAATATCACCCAGAGAGTCCCTGATACCATCCCGGCAGGCTTTCACCAGCCAGGATGGACAGGGATCTGGGCGCAAGTGGTAAGCTTCACTGCAGCCAGGATTCTGTCCACATCCTCCAGCAAGAGCCTGTTGAAGAGAGCCAGTTTGGTGTAGTGGTTAAGTGTGCGGACTCTTATCTGGGAGAACCGGGTTGGATTCCCCACTCCTCCACTTGCACCTGCTAGCATGGCCTTGGGTCAGCCATAGCTCTGGCAGAGGTTGTCCTTGAAAGGGCAGCTGCTGTGAGAGCCCTCTCCAGCCCCACCCACCTCACAGGGTGTCTGTTGTGGGGGAGGAAGGTAAAGGAGATTGTGAGCCGCTCTGAGACTCTTCGGAGTGGAGGGCGGGATATAAATCCAATATCTTCTTCTTCTTCTTGAAGCAGTCCAATATAGGACCAGAAGACGGCCAAGGAGCTTCCAGTTCACATACTGTATCAGTCGTGGCAGGTAGGTCCTGGTGGAGAGTCCAGATTTTATCTGCAAAATATGTCACAGAGGTCTCAGAACCAATATCCAATTCCCTACCATTTTGATTGCCCGATTGCAAAACTGTTAATGACCGAATTATTCTAAATAATTGGGCTGGGCGCGACTTCACAGACTCTATAGAGGCCGCATATAACTTTTTCTTAACAGATTTCATAGTCCCTTCATAGACCTTCATAAACATTCTATAAGAGGTTCTTGACTCTTCATCATGAGCATGTCGCCACACTCGCTCTAACCATCTAAGTTGCCGTGTCATCCTCAGCAGCTCCACGATATACCAAGGGGCTGCTTTGGTACGACAATGAAGAGGGCGCCAGGGAGCGATGTCATTGATTGCACTGGAGTACCGGGATTACCAGTCCTCCACTAACTCATTCAATGACCTGCCAGGGGGCATCAGTTCCCGCAGAGCCTCCTGAAGCTGCTCTGGGTCCATTTGGCTCCGCGGGCGAGCATAATCCGCTCACCGCCTAAACAGGAGGAAAGTTTCAGGTATAACTGGGCTTTCAGGGAACAATGATCTGACCACGGAACTAGCTCCACAGTCACCAGATCTGGTAATATACCTGCCCCAAAGATCATGTCCAGCGTGTAACTGGCCTGATGTGTGGGAGCTGATACAAGTTGGCTGAGTCCTGGTACCTCCATGGATGACACCAGGTCCTGTGCCTGCTGAGATGCTGTGTCATCAACATGGACATTGAAATCTCCCAGAACTAATAGCCTGGGGAAGACCAATGCCCAGGTGGACACAGTATCCAGCATCCTTATGACCAATAAGGCCTTGAGTGGTCTGAGATTGATATATCTATGGGACTGCCTCCTCCTCTATGTCCCTGGAAGAGCGCTATGCTCTACTGGTTGAAATCTATTTGTGATCCCCTGCCCTAAAGAGATTTGGCTGTCCAGAAAGTCCTGGCCTCGACCTGGTAGAATTCTTTGCCTGAAGATACCAGGGCCTTGTGGGATCTGAGCCACTCGTGGGAAGGGCGGGATATAAATTCTAAATAAATAAATAAAATAAATAAATAAAATCTTTTACAATTCTGCAGGGCCTGTAAAGCAGAGATGTTCCACCAGGCTTTTGCTTGAGGACAGTGATGGTTGCCAGGCTGGTGCCCCTCCTCCACTTAAGGAGGGAACTGCTCTCAGTGCCTAGAAAGCAGAATTACAGCACATTATAAAGTATGTTCATTGGGTTGCAACTGTTTTAAATTACCAGTTTTATTGATTTTATGTGTATTTCTTGTTCTACATTGCCTAGAACCTGGCATTAGCCTGGATGAGGAATAATAATAATAATGATAATATTTTGTGGGGTTTCAGCTTTGTCCTTTTTTAAATTTAGATACTTATACCACAATTTCCCCACCAAATGATGACCCATAGCTTACAACCTCATTCATTGTTCTCCTCGCTTCCATTTTATGCTCACAACCCTGTGAGGTAAGTTAGGCTGAGAGTGAGTAACAGCCCAGGGTCACTCAGTGAACTTCTATGGCAGAGCGGGGATTCAAACTGGAGTCTCCCAGCCTTAAAAGTTAGCTGCCACAGCACAGTTCTTGGAAATTTTACATTCGGCTATTAAGAATACTTGTAAATGTATTTGTATTGAAACTTTTTTTAAAAAGAAAAAAGTTTCAAGACCCTATAGAAAACTCAGCTTCAAACAACCAGAAATAATGTATCAGAATAAAGAGTTCACAAAGAGGAATTCCAGTTTGACCCAGAGAGAACTCCAGTTTTCTGGGTTACACCTCTGAGGACGTCAGTCACAGTTGCTGGCAAAACGTCAGATCTCACAATGCTAAGACCACGGCCACTCAGCCCAGAAAATCTACAACAACCAATGAACTCTGGCCATGAAAGCCTTCAACAACATATCAACTGTAACTTTATAAATGCCTTGGAGTTTGGGGTGAGGTTTGAATGCAGAGGCAAACAAGCATAAAGAGAGTAATACTACAGTCACATGGTTTCTGCTTTGGTCTGGGAAATCTATCCATGCCAGCAGACTTGCCTCTTGGGCAAGGCTGCTCATGCTCCCAGCAGCAAAAAAAGTGAAAGAAAAAAAGGTGGTGCAGTGTAGTACAGTGGGCATGGCTGGCAGCTCTGGATAGAGCCTGGTAGGGTGGCCTTTAGTAAAGGGGGGGGGGAACCTCATCACACTCTAATGCCATACAAACCACCTTCCAAAGCAGCCTTTTCCTCCAGAAGTAGAATAAATGTTAAAGATTTAAAAAAATAAAGCTATCTATGTGATCTCTTGATCAGCTGTAATTCTGGGAAATCTCCAGCTTCTTCCCCCTGGAGGCTGGCAGGGGGTGGAGCAGCTGTGACTGATTGTGCCTGCTCTAAACTTGGTAGTGCAAGGGCGCAGCCATGGACAGGTAATGCTACACCGGCAGCAACCCTAACAGCAAAGTAATGGTGACCGGTGCTGGTATTAGTACAGCTATATCAGACTAAAAGTATTCGTAAAAGTGGTAACCAAGGGGGCATTGCCACGTGTAAAATGTTGCAGTCACTCAGGAAGATGCACAGGGTCTTCTTAAAGAAACTTAGGATAATTCTATTATAGGGTTGCCAACTCTGGGTTGGGAAATTCCTGGAGATCTGAAGGCAGACCCTGGAGAGAGCAGGGCTTGGGAAGCAGAGGGACCTCAATGAGTGATAATGCCCTAGAGCAGGGGTGGCCATTTACTTGCTTAATGTAAGAGCCACACAGAATAAACGCCAGTTGCCTGAGAGCCGCAAGACATAAACATCAGATGTTTGAAAGAAAGAAGGAAGAAGGGGTGGAAAGAACGCAACTTTAAATGCCTTCTCCAAGCCACTGGCTGGCTTGGAGAAGTGATTTAAAGTGACAGATGCCTTCTCCAAGCCAGGCAATGGTGTTGTGGGGGCTTCAAGAGCCACACAATATGTGTGACAGAGCCACATGTGGCTCCCAAGCCACAGTTTGGCCACCCCTGCCCTAGAGTCTGCCCTTTGAAGCAGTTGTTTCCTCCAGGGCAGCTGGTTTCTGTCATCTAGAATGGTAATTCCAAGTGATCTCCAGGATCCTATAGCTCTGGGTTGGGAAATACCTGGAGATTTGGGGAGCAGAGCTCCAGAAGGGTGGGGTTTGGGGAGGAGAGAGATTTGAATGGGGTATAATGCCATAAAATCCATCTCTATGGACTCTATGCCATTTTCTCCAGGGGAACTGATCTCTGTCACCTGTAATCCCAAATCTCCAGCCACCACCTGGAGGTTGGCAACCATAGCCTATTCCAGGTTGCCAGGCCTTTGCCCAGTCTCTGTGCCTTAAACAAAGGCTGCCATTTGCAGAATGAGATGACAGGATTCAACTCATTATTATTACTACTGGAGATGACAAGAGTGGTAATCACAGTGTTCAAACTCAGGATTTTGGAAGAGATTAACAGTAGTTTGCTCATGCTTAATCATTCTGCTGATTCAAAAACAGCCTTCTGGTGAGGATGGAGCACTTAGAGAAGATCAAGGCCACAGAGGCAGTGTGGTGATGAAACCGTCTTGCATCATGTGAGAGCAGCAGGGGAGCTGTCTCCCACTATTCTCAAAGATGATGGTTGGAAGGCAGCTCATCAAAAACCTGTCCTAGCCTCAGGCGAGAGATGTTTTTAATACATTTGTAATAACAACTGCTCAGAAGAGCCTCACTTTAGAGAGAACTGTTCCACTCAGAACAGATTTTTAGTTAGGAAGGAGCTTTGAAAGGTTTACTAAAGCCTGGATTCCAGAGCCAATAAGAACAAGGCTTGACCAAGTGTCAGCGACTGATTGGATGGAACTTTCAGGAGAGGGTATAGAAGCGGCAGTTGAGAGAAGGATCGGGGAGTGCAGCAGCAGCTCTTCAAGAAGAAAGTTCCGGAAGAACTGGGTGAAGGAGAGGCTAAAGAGAAAACAAGAGCACAGCCTAGGCAGAGGCTAGAAGCTCTGTGGCTGAGTTTGCCTGCCAAGATGGGAAAAGGGCCTCAGGGTAGACTGCAAAGTAGCCTGATTCAGTCCTATCCCAGCATCAACAGGAAGCTGCCAAGCCAATCAAGACATTCTTCAACAGTAAGTCTATGAAATACTGGCTGGAGGGAAGGGATTAGAAAATCTGGCCATTTTATTTTAATGGGGAGAGTAACTGTCAGAGTCTTGTGAGGTTTGCAAACCTTTGGGGTTTTATCAGATTATCACAGGGTGAAACTACCTTTTCTTCCTTCACAGGCAAAGGGCTTATTAAAACTCTGCACTGTTAACACAGAATGAAGAGAAAGAAGAAAAAGCGGGAACTTAAAGACTTAAAAGACTGCCAAGAGAAAATAATATCCTAAGATAACAAGGTTCATTATGAGGAGTGAAAGTAGATTCCACAAGAGCTGGAAGATATTTTTATTATTATTATTATTATTATTATTCTATTTTAATCCCGCCCTCCCTCACAAGAAAGAGAAGAATGGAAGATCAACAATCCCTCAGTCTGGACTCTTCTGGCACTTGCCATGTTCTGAAGACCTTCGCATATGCCCTAAAGAAAATCAATTGTGTACCATTTTATGGAATCCCCTGTCATAGTCCTTGATTTTAGAAAGACTTGCCAATAAGTGAGTAAGGCCACCCACCATACCACTGGGTCATTCAGGCAGTACAGTCTACTGTGGCCGGCCATGGCTTAGAGTAGGATCATTCTCCTCCCTGCTCGCAATAGCTAGACATGCCAGGGATTAAATTAATTGGATTAATACATTTTGGAACAGCCATGATTTGGCCATCACTGCTGCTTGTTTGGATCATGCAGGTTTGCTACTAGACTGAGCGGAGTACAAATAGGGAAGGGAAGTAGGGGGAGGGATGGCTGCAGTGGGTTTGGAGAGGACTTTGGGGGTCCAGCCTTCCATTCCATTCCATCCTCTTCTGGAGAACCAGAAGAAAAGAAGAAAGAGAAGAATGGAAGATAAACCCTGTGTCAGACACACCACACACTTCTGGCACCTGCCACATCCCGAGGATTCGTACATCCAAAAGAAAAATCAATTGTGTATTTACTTATGGAATCTCCCATCAGAGACCTTGATCCAAGAAAGACTTGCAGTTGTAGCTAAGGCCACCTAACACACCACTGGTTCACCTTGGCTGTATTATCTTCTCTGGCCATGGCTGAGAGATGGATAATTCTCATCACAGTACATCACAGAGATGGATAATTCCCATCACAGTAGCTAGAGAGGCCAGTGATTTTATCAGCAAAGCAGAGAATGCAAAGCACAAGCTACATTACTGAGCAATGAGTTTTAGAAGAACTTTTGCATGTTTGGCCCTTGCAAATTTGCTAAGACTGAACTGAGTACAATAGGGGAAGAAAGTGCTTACCCCACTGGCAGCACTGGACACTCTACGTAGCAGGGAGTGGCACGGCAGATGTTATGGGGTTCAGGTGGAGTGAGAAGTGGATAGGAAGATAATAAGGGTCATCCACTGGCTTCTCAGTCCATTAGCTCTTCTTGGGGACCAATGGAAAAGGCAATGCTTTGGCTTAGACCAGAGGATGGGGTGGTAGAGGGAATAGAATAAGGAATTGTGAGGGTTCTAGAGGGAATGGATGGTGGAGGGTAAGGAATTGGGTGCCATGGTGGTTGTGGAAGGAAGAGAAGATGGGTGCATGGAGGGGGTGGAAGGGATTTTTGGAATCCAGTGAGACACTCCATTTCATTTTCGGGGTATTTTTGTAGAGTTGTATGTGTGTGCGAGTGTTCATGTGTGCACCTGGAAGTCATGGCAACCTCTGGTGACTGACCCCTACAAGGACCTGGAGGATACTCAGAGAGGTGGCTGAATAAAGCCTGCCCCTGCTGGTATTCCAAGGTGGCCTTCCATCCCAATACTTGCTAGAATTGGACCAGCTTAGGTTCCAAGATCTGATTATATTGGGCTTACCTCGGCTATCCAGGTCAGGGCTCCTTTTCATCATCTTGATGACACAAAGAACTGGAGATGTTTCTCCTTTTGAGTCTTCTAGGATTGGGGATGGTGGGGGAAGGGGACGAGGGGACAGTTGTGGTGGGGGTGAAGGAATGGTTCATTTTTCTTTTCCTTTCTTTTCTCTTTCTTCCTTTTGTCCCTTCTTTCTTTCACTCCTTCCCTCCCTTTTCCATCCTTCCTTCCTATTTCCTTTCTCTTTCTTTTTTCTCTATTTGTTTCCAACTCTTCCTTCCTTCCTTCCTTCCTTCCTTCCTTCCTTCCTTCCTTCCTTCCTTCCTTTCTTTCTTTCTTTCTTTCTTTCTTTCTTTCTTTCTTTCCCTCCCCTCCCTCCCTCCCTCCCTCCCTCCCTCCCTCCCTCCCTCCCTTCCTTCCTTCCTTCCTTCCTTCCTTCCTTCCTTCCTTCCTTCCTTTCTTTCTTTCTTTCTTTCTTTCTTTCTTTCTTTCTTCCTTCCTTCCTTCCTTCCTTCCTTCCTTCCTTCCTTCCTTTCTTTCTTTCTTTCTTTC